>NW_026906219.1:160000-162500 GCF_033807715.1 Cololabis saira
GAGAGTGCTCTCGCTTAATCTACCCACACATATTTCAACGTGGTAACAGCGACAGCTCACGTCCTAAAGTGTTTTGCACATGGTTAAGGCACTTTAACTCCAACAAATAAAACCAACAAATCAATGACTTATATTCTATGACTTATCTTCAACTCCATATAAGAGGTATTTCAAGCTGCAGCTTCTGCTTACGGCCATACCAGCCTGGATGCGCCCGATCTCGTCTGATCTCGGGAGCTAAGCAGGGTCGGGCCTGGTTAGTACTTGGATGGGAGACCGCCTGGGAATACCAGGTGCTGTAAGCTTTTTCAACCAGCAGAGAACGCTCTCGCTTAATCTACCCACACATATTTCAACGTGGTAACAGCGACAGCTCACGTCCTAAAGTGTTTTGCACATAGTTAAGAAACCTTAACTCCAACAAATAAGCGCTTCTAAATTATTATCACCAACAAATCAATGACATATATTCTATGACTTATCTTCAACTCCATATAAGAAGTATTTCAAGCTGCAGCTCCTGCTTACGGCCATACCAGCCTGGATGCGCCTGATCTCGTCTGATCTCGGAAGCTAAGCAGGGTCGGGCCTGGTTAGTACTTGGATGGGAGACTGCCTGGGAGTACCAGGTGCTGTAAGCTTTTTCAACCAGCAGAGAACGCTCTCGCTTAATCTAGCCACACATATTTCAACGTGGTAACAGCGACAGTTCACGTCCTAAAGTGTTTTGCACATGGTTAAGGCACTTTAACTCCAACAAATAAATCCAACAGATCAATGACTTATATTCTATGACTTATCTTCAACTCCATATAAGAGGTATTTCAGGCTGCAGCTTCTGCTTACGGCCACACCAGCCTGGATGCGCCCGGTCTCGTCTGATCTCGGAAGCTAAGCAGGGTCGGGCCTGGTTAGTACTTGAATGGGAGACCGCCTGGGAATACCAGGTTCTGTAAGCTTTTTCAACCTGCAGTAGAGCGCTCTCGCTTAATCTACCCACACATATTTCAACGTGGTAACAGCGACAGCTCACGTCCTAAAGTGTTTTGAACATGGTTAAGGCACTTTAACTCCAACAAATAAAACCAACAGATCAATGACTTATATTCTATGACTTATCTTCAACTCCATATAAGAGGTATTTCAAGCTACAGCTTCTGCTTACGGCCATACCAGCCTGGATGCGCCCGATCTCGTCTGATCTCGGAAGCTAAGCAGGGTCGGGCCTGGTTAGTACTTGGATGGGAGACCGCCTGGGAATAGCAGGTGCTGTAAGCTTTTTCAACCTGCAGAGAGCGCTCTCGCTTAATCTACCCACACATATTTCAACGTGGTAACAGCGACAGCTCACGTCCTAAAGGGTTTTGCACATGGTTAAGGCACTTTAACTCCAACAAATAAAACCAACAAATCAATGACTTATATGCTATGACTTATCTTCAACTCCATATAAGAGGTATTTCAAGCTGCAGCTTCTGCTTACAGCCATACCAGCCTGGATGCGCCCGATCTCGTCTGATCTCGGAAGCTAAGCAGGGTCGGGCCTGGTTAGTACTTGGATGGGAGACCGCCTGGGAATACCAGGTGCTGTAAGCTTTTTCAACCAGCAGAGAGCGCTCTCGCTTAATCTACCCACACATATTTCAACGTGGTAACAGCGACAGCTCACGTCCTAAAGGGTTTTTCACATGGTTAAGGCACTTTAACTCCAACAAATATGCGCTTCTAAATTATTATCACCAACAAATCAATGACTTATATTATATGACCTATCTTCAACTCCATATAAGAGGTATTTCAAGCTGCAGCTTCAGCTTACGGCCATACCAGCCTGGATGCGCCCGATCTCGTCTGATCTCGGAAGCTAAGCAGGGTCGGGCCTGGTTAGTACTTGGATGGGAGACCGCCTTGGAATATCAGGTGCTGTAAGCTTTTTCAACCAGCAGAGAGCGCTCTCGCTTAATCTACCCACACATATTTCAACGTGGTAACAGCGACAGCTCACGTCCTAAAGTGTTTTGCACATGGTTAAGGCACTTTAACTCCAACAAATAAAACCAACAAATCAATGACTTATATTCTATGACTTATCTTCAACTCCATATCAGAGGTATTTCAAGCTGCAGCTTCTGCTTACGGCCATACCAGCCTGGATGCGCCCGATCTCGTCTGATCTCGGAAGCTAAGCAGGGTCGGGCCTGGTTAGTACTTGGATGGGAGACCGCCTGGGAATACCAGGTGCTGTAAGCTTTTTCAACCAGCAGAGAGCGCTCTCGCTTAATCTACCCACACATATTTCAACGTGGTAACAGCGACAGCTCACGTCCTAAAGTGTT
The DNA here is from genome assembly GCF_033807715.1 of Cololabis saira. Lineage (NCBI taxonomy): Eukaryota > Metazoa > Chordata > Actinopteri > Beloniformes > Belonidae > Cololabis > Cololabis saira. The sequence continues at coordinate 162,337 of NW_026906219.1, forward strand.
TTGCACATGGTTAAGGCACTTTAACTCCAACAAATAAAACCAACAAATCAATGACTTATATTCTATGACTTATCTTCAACTCCATATAAGAGGTATTTCAAGCTGCAGCTTCTGCTTACGGCCATACCAGCCTGGATGCGCCCGATCTAGTCTGATCTCGGAAG
>NW_026906219.1:167500-172500 GCF_033807715.1 Cololabis saira
CACATATTTCAACGTGGTAAGAGCGACAGCTCACGTCCTAAAGTCTTTTGCACATGGTTAAGGCACTTTAACTCCAACAAATAAAACCAACAAATCAATGACTTATATTCTATGACTTATCTTCAACTCCATATCAGAGGTATTTCAAGCTGCAGCTTCTGCTTACGCCCATACCAGCCTGGATGCGCCCAATCTCGTCTGATCTCGGAAGCTAAGCACGGTCGGGCCTGGTTAGTACTTGGATGGGAGACAGCCTGGGAATACCACGTGCTGTAAGCTTTTTCAACCAGCAGAGAACGGTCTCGCTTAATCTAGCCACACATATTTCAACGTGGTAACAGCGACAGCTCACGTCCTAAAGTGTTTTGCACATGGTTAAGGCACTTTAACTCCAACAAATAAAACCAACAAATCAATGACTTATATCATATGACTTATCTTCAACTCCATATAAGAGGTATTTCAAGCTGCAGCTTCAGCTTCAGCTTACGGCCATACCAGCCTGGATGCGCCCGATCTCGCCTGATCTCGGAAGCTAAGCAGGGTCGGGCTTGGTTAGTACTTGGATGGGAGACCGCCTGGGAATACCAGGTGCTGTACGCTTCTTCAACCAGCAGAGAGCGCTCTCGCTTAATCTACCCACACATATTTCAACGTGGTAACAGCGACAGCTCACGTCCTAAAGTGTTTTGCACATGGTTAAGGCACTTTAACTCCAACAAATAAGCGCTTCTAAATTATTATCACAAACAAATCAATGACTTGTATTATATACTTATCTTCAACTCAATATAAGAAGTATTTCAAGCTGCAGCTTCAGCTTACGGCCATACCAGCCTGGATGCGCCCGATCTCGTCTGATCTCGGAAGCTAAGCAGGGTCGGGCCTGGTTAGTACTTGGATGGGAGACCGCCTGGGAATACCAGGTGTTGTAAGCTTTTTCAACCAGCAGAGAACCCTCTCGCTTAATCTAGCCACACATATTTCAACGTGGTAACAGCGACAGCTCACGTCCTAAAGTGTTTTGCACATGGTTAAGGCACTTTAACTCCAACAAATAAAACCAACAAATCAATGACTTATATTCTATGACTTATCTTCAACTCCATATAAGAGGTATTTCTAGCTGCAGCTTCTGCTTACGGCCATACCAGCCTGGATGCGCCTGATCTCGTCTGATCTCGGAAGCTAAGCAGGGTCGGGCCTGGTTAGTACTTGGATGGGAGACCGCCTGGGAATACCAGGTGCTGTAAGCATTTTCAACCAGCAGAGAGCGCTCTCGCTTAATCTACCCACACATATTTCAACGTGGTAACAGCGACAGCTCACGTCCTAAAGTGTTTTGCACATGGTTAAGGCACTTTAACTCCAACAAATAAGCGCTTCTAAATTATTATCACCAACAAATCAATGACTTGTATTATATACTTATCTTCAACTCCATTTAAGAAGTATTTCAAGCTGCAGCTTCAGCTTCAGCTTACGGCCATACCAGCCTGGATGAGCCCGATCTCGTCTGATCTCGGAAGCTAAGCAGGGTCGGGCCTGGTTAGTACTTGGATGGGAGACCGCCTGGGAATACCAGGTGTTGTAAGCTTTTTCAACCAGCAGAGAGCGCTCTCGCTTAATCTACCCACACATATTTCAACGTGGTAAGAGCGACAGCTCACGTCCTAAAGTCTTTTGCACATGGTTAAGGCACTTTAACTCCAACAAATAAAACCAACAAATCAATTACTTATATTCTATGACTTATCTTCAACTCCATATCAGAGGTATTTAAAGCTGTAGCTTTTGCTTACGCCCATACCAGCCTGGATGCGCCCGATCTCGTCTGATCTCGGAAGCTAAGCAGGGTTGGGCCTGGTTAGTACTTGGATGGGAGACAGCCTGGGAATACCAGGTGCTGTAAGCTTTTTCAACCAGCAGAGAACGGTCTCGCTTAATCTAGCCACACATATTTCAACGTGGTAACAGCGACAGCTCACGTCCTAAAGTGTTTTGCACATGGTTAAGGCACTTTAACTCCAACAAATAAAACCAACAAATCAATGACTTATATCATATGACTTATCTTCAACTCCATATAAGAGGTATTTCAAGCTGCAGCTTCAGCTTCAGCTTACGGCCATACCAGCCTGGATGCGCCCGATCTCGCCTGATCTCGGAAGCTAAGCAGGGTCGGGCTTGGTTAGTACTTGGATGGGAGACCGCCTGGGAATACCAGGTGCTGTAAGCTTTTTCAACCAGCAGAGAGCGCTCTCGCTTAATCTACCCACACATATTTCAACGTGGTAACAGCGACAGCTCACGTCCTAAAGTGTTTTGCACATGGTTAAGGCACTTTAACTCCAACAAATAAGCGCTTCTAAATTATTATCACCAACAAATCAATGACTTATATTATATACTTATCTTCAACTCCATATAAGAAGTATTTCAAGCTGCAGCTTCAGCTTACGGCCATACCAGCCTGGATGCGCCCGATCTCGTCTGATCTCGGAAGCTAAGCAGGGTCGGGCCTGGTTAGTACTTGGATGGGAGACAGCCTGGGAATACCAGGTGCTGTAAGCTTTTTCAACCAGTTGAGAACGGTCTCGCTTAATCTAGCCACACATATTTCAACGTGGTAAGAGCGACAGCTCACGTCCTAAAGTCTTTTGCACATGGTTAAGGCACTTTAACTCCAACAAATAAAACCAACAAATCAATGACTTATATTCTATGACTTATCTTCAACTCCATATCAGAGGTATTTCAAGCTGCAGCTTCTGCTTACGCCCATACCAGCCTGGATGCGCCCAATCTCGTCTGATCTCGGAAGCTAAGCAGGGTTGGGCTTGGTTAGTACTTGGATGGGAGACCGCCTGGGAATACCAGGTGCTGTACGCTTTTTCAACCAGCAGAGAGCGCTCTCGCTTAATCTACCCACACATATTTCAACGTGGTAACAGCGACAGCTCACGTCCTAAAGTGTTTTGCACATGGTTAAGGCACTTTAACTCCAACAAATAAGCGCTTCTAAATTATTATCACAAACAAATCAATGACTTGTATTATATACTTATCTTCAACTCCATATAAGAAGTATTTCAAGCTGCAGCTTCAGCTTCAGCTTACGGCCATACCAGCCTGGATGCGCCCGATCTCGTCTGATCTCGGAAGCTAAGCAGGGTCGGGCCTGGTTAGTACTTGGATGGGAGACCGCCTGGGAATACCAGGTGCTGTAAGCTTTTTCAACCAGCAGAGAGCGCTCTCGCTTAATCTACCCACACATATTTCAACGTGGTAACAGCGACAGCTCACGTCCTAAAGTGTTTTGCACATGGTTAAGGCACTTTAACTCCAACAAATAAGCGCTTCTAAATTATTATCACCAACAAATCAATGACTTGTATTATATACTTATCTTCAACTCCATATAAGAAGTATTTCAAGCTGCAGCTTCAGCTTACGGCCATACCAGCCTGGATGCGCCCGATCTCATCTGATCTCGGAAGCTAAGCAGGGTCGGGCCTGGTTAGTACTTGGATGGGAGACCGCCTGGGAATACCAGGTGCTGTAAGCTTTTTCAACCAGCAGAGAACGGTCTCGCTTAATCTAGCCACACATATTTCAACGTGGTAACAGCGACAGCTCACGTCCTAAAGTGTTTTGCACATGGTTAAGGCACTTTAACTCCAACAAATAAAACCAACAAATCAATGACTTATATTCTATGACTTATCTTCAACTCCATATAAGAGGTATTTCTAGCTGCAGCTTCTACTTACGGCCATACCAGCCTGGATGCGCCCGATCTCGTCTGATCTCGGAAGCTAAGCAGGGTCGGGCCTGGTTAGTACTTGGATGGGAGACCGCCTGGGAATACCAGGTGCTGTAAGCATTTTCAACCAGCAGAGAGCGCTCTCGCTTAATCTACCCACACATATTTCAACGTGGTAACAGCGACAGCTGACGTCCTAAAGTGTTTTTTGCACATGGTTAAGGCACTTTAACTCCAACAAATAAGCGCTTCTAAATTATTATCACCAATAAATCAATGACTTGTATTATATACTTATCTTCAACTCCATTTAAGAAGTATTTCAAGCTGCAGCTTCAGCTTACGGCCATACCAGCCTGGATGCGCCCGATCTCGTCTGATCTCGGAAGCTAAGCAGGGTCGGGCCTGGTTAGTACTTGGATGGGAGACCGCCTGGGAATACCGGGTGTTGTAAGCTTTTTCAACCAGCAGAGAGCGCTCTCGCTTAATCTACCCACACATATTTCAACGTGGTAAGAGCGACAGCTCACGTCCTAAAGTCTTTTGCACATGGTTAAGGCACTTTAACTCCAACAAATAAAACCAACAAATCAATGACTTATATTCTATGACTTATCTTCAACTCCATATCAGAGGTATTTCAAGCTGCAGCTTCTGCTTACGCCCATACCAGCCTGGATGCGCCCGATCTCGTCTGATCTCGGAAGCTAAGCAGGGTCGGGCCTGGTTAGTACTTGGATGGGAGACAGCCTGGGAATACCAGGTGCTGTAAGCTTTTTCAACGAGCAGAGAACGGTCTCGCTTAATCTAGCCACACATATTTCAACGTGGTAACAGCGACAGCTCACGTCCTAAAGTGCTTTGCACATGGTTAAGGCACTTTAACTCCAACAAATAAAACCAACAAATCAATGACTTATATCATATGACTTATCTTCAACTCCATATAAGAGGTATTTCAAGCTGCAGCTTCATCTTCAGCTTACGGCCATACCAGCCTGGATGCGCCCGATCTCGTCTGATATCGGAAGCTAAGCAGGGTCGGGCTTGGTTAGTACTTGGATGGGAGACCGCCTGGGAATACCAGGTGCTGTAAGCTTTTTCAACCAGCAGAGAGCGCTCTCGCTTAATCTACCCACACATATTTCAACGTGGTAACAGCGACAGCTCACGTCCTAAAGTGTTATGCACATGGTTAAGGCACTTTAACTCCAACAAATAAAACCAACAAATC
>NW_026906219.1:177500-280731 GCF_033807715.1 Cololabis saira
CGATCTTGTCTGATCTCGGAAGCTAAGCAGGGTCGGGCCTGGTTAGTACTTGGATGGGAGACCGCCTGGGAATACCAGGTGCTGTAAGCATTTTCAACCAGCAGAGAGCGCTCTCGCTTAATCTACCCACACATATTTCAACGTGGTAACAGCGACAGCTCACGTCCTAAAGTGTTTTGCACATGGTTAAGGCACTTTAACTCCAACAAATAAGCACTTCTAAATTATTATCACCAACAAATCAATGACTTATATTATATGACTTATCTTCAACTCCATATAAGAGGTATTTCAAGCTGCAGCTTCAGCTTACGGCCATACCAGCCTGGATGCGCCCGATCTCGTCTGATCTCAGAAGCTAAGCAGGGTCGGGCCTGGTTAGTACTTGGATGGGAGACCGCCTGGGAATATCAGGTGCTGTAAGCTTTTTCAACCAGCAGAGAGCGCTCTCGCTTAATCTACCCACACATATTTCAACGTGGTAACAGCGACAGCTCACGTCCTAAAGTGTTTTGCACATGGTTAAGGCACTTTAACTCCAACAAATAAAACCAACAAATCAATGACTTATATTCTATGACTTATCTTCAACTCCATATAAGAGGTATTTCAAGCTGCAGCTTCAGCTTACAACCATACCAGCCTGGATGTGCCCGATCTCGTCTGATCTCGGAAGCTAAGCAGGGTCGGGCCTGGTTAGTACTTGGATGGGAGACCGCCTGGGAATATCAGGTGCTGTAAGCTTTTTCAACCAGCAGAGAGCGCTCTCGCTTAATCTACCCACACATATTTCAACGTGGTAACAGCGACAGCTCACGTCCTAAAGGGTTTTGCACATGGTTAAGGCACTTTAACTCCAACAAATAAAACCAACAAATCAATGACTTATATGCTATGACTTATCTTCAACTCCATATAAGAGGTATTTCAATTCAATTCAATTCAATTCAATTTTATTTATATAGCGTCTAATACAACAGATGTTGTCTCTAGACGCTTTCCAGAGATCCAGAACATGAACATAAACATAAACATAAACATAAACCCCCGAGCAATTATTATATAAACAATGGCAGGTAAAAACTCCCTTAGTGGGAGAAAAGCCTTAAGCCAAACAGTGGCAAGGAAAAACTCCCCTTTAGGAGGGAAGAAACCTTGAGCAGGACCAGGCTCATAAGGGGGGACCCTCCTGCCGAAGGCCAGACTGGGGGAGTCAGGGACGTCGACAGCACACAGCAGGCAGGTGGAAGCAGCAGCGGGATGACCAGAGGTGGGGGGGGGGGGCGTCAGCAGCACACAACAGTCATGTGGAAGCAGCAGCGGGATGACCAGAGGGGGGGGGGGGCGTCAGCAGCACACAACAGTCATGTGGAAGCAGCAGCGGGATGACCAGAGGGGGGGGGGGTGCAGGCAGGCGGAAGCAGCAACAGCAGACATCCACGTAGGCAGGTGGAAGAAGCAATGGGATGACCAGAGGGGGGGGGCCGGGAACACAGGCCAGAACGCAGCTCCTGAGGCTCCGGCCTGCAAACATACACAAAAGAGAAAAAAGGGGGGCCGGCACAAGAAACTACAGGAACAATGGACAAAAATGATAGCTATGAGATATTTATAATAAATAAAAATGGTAATGGAGAAGAGAGGCAGGGAAAAGGAGAGGAGAAGAAGGGTGAGAGGCACCGCCCAGCGGATCATGTCGGTGCCCCCCTGCAGCATAAGCCTATAGCAGCATATCTACCGCGAAGCTATATTTGAGACTAACTATTATAGTTTTGTTCTATAGCTGCGACAATGACTACTGACTCTAACACACTAAAGTTTACACTACCTAGAGATTTACCAACACCAGCTAGAGGTTTACTTAACACTAACTATAAGCTTTACTAAACAGAAAGGTTTTAAGTTTAGTTTTAAAGGTGGAGGTGGTGTCAGCCTCCTTAACCCAGATTGGAAGTTGGTTCCAAAGTAATGGTGCCTGATAGCAGAACGCCCGCCCTCCAAATCTACATTTAGATACTCTAGGAACTACGAGTAAACCTGCACCCTGGGAGCGGAGAGCTCGGCCAGGAACATAAGGCACTATCAAATCTTGTAAATACTGCGGAGCTAAGCCGTTTTGGGCTTTATATGCAAGTAATAAAATTTTAAATTGAATTCTGAATTTTACAGGTAGCCAATGGAGCGACGCTAACACTGGAGAGACGTGGTCTCTCCTGCTAATTCCTGTCAGTACTCGTGCTGCTGCATTTTGGATCAGCTGGAGCCTATTCAGCAAATTACTTGGACATCCTGCTAACAACACATTACAGTAATCCAGTCTAGAAGATACAAACGCATGAACTAGTTTCTCTGCATCCCTCTGCGAGAGGATTTTCCTAATTTTTGCAATATTACGGAGATGGAAAAACGCTATTTTACAAACCTGATTAACATATGGTTTAAACGACAAATCCTGATCGAAAACAACACCAAGGTTTCTCACAGTTGCACTGGAAGCCATCGCAACACCATCTAATCCCTTCCTAAGATGCTCTGGACCAAGAATGATAACCTCTGTTTTATCTGAATTTAGAAGCAAGAAATTTCTGGACATCCAGTCCTTGATGTCCCTAAGACATGCCTGAAGTTTAACTAACGGTTCTGTTTCATCCGGCTTCATAGACAAGTAGAGCTGCGTATCATCAGCATAACAATGAAAGTGTATGCCGTGATTCTGGATTATACTTCCCAACGGCTGCATGTATAAACTGAACAAGACTGGCCCTAGCACTGAACCCTGCGGAACACCATAACAGACCCTCGACTGTTCTGAAGAAACCTCATGTACATGAACAAACTGGAACCTGTCAGATAGATATGATTTAAACCAACGTAGAGCTGTCCCTTTAATCCCAACAACATGCTCTAACCTGTGCAGTAAAATGCCATGATCAACAGTTTCAAAAGCAGCACTGAGGTCCAGTAAAACCAATATGGACACTAATCCCTTATCTGAGGCCATAAGAAGGTCATTCGTAACTCGAACCAGTGCTGTCTCTGTGCTGTGATGCATTCTGAACCCTGACTGAAAGACTTCAAACAGATCATTTCTATACAAATAGTCACATAACTGGCTTGAAACTGCCTTTTCCAGAATTTTAGATACAAATGGAAGGTTAGAAATTGGCCTATAATTAGCTAAGGTGTCTGGGTCAAGGGAAGGTTGTTCAAGTAAAGGTTTAATTACTGCCACTTTGAAAACCTGTGGTACATATCCTAAGCTTAGGGATAGGTTGATTTGGTCCAGTATTGTCACACCAATAAGAGAAAAAACATTTTTGAATAGTCGAGTCGGGATGGGGTCTAACATACATGTGGTAGACTTAGCTCTATTAACGAGTGAGGTCAGCTCAGGGAGGTCTATAGGATCAAAACAGTCTAGAGACAAGTCAGAGCCTAGGGAAGTCGCTAAAGCTGAAGAAACGCCCACAACCGGCTGGTTGATTTCTTCTGTAATTCTCGTGATTTTACTGTTAAACAAGCTCATAAAGTCCTCACTACTGAGAGCTGCAGGAATACACGGCTCCACAGAGCTGTGACTCTTTGTCAGCCTGGCTACAGTGCTGAACAGAAAACGTGGGTTACTTTTGTTATCCTCTATCAACGTTGAATAATAAGCTGTTCTTGCTTTGCGAATGGCTTTTTTTTTTTTTTTATAATTTTCTTTTTATTGAACATCTTCATCATATAACATGTACACAATGGTTCATTCTTTTTCTTTTTTCCCCAGTAGGGGGACTTAACAGGCAAATATGATGAAATAAAATAAAATAAATTAAAATAAAAAGAAATAGAACATTTCAACATCTGTAGCTATGAACTAGGGGTCTTTGTTCCCATGATGTACAACTCAAATAAAGTCTGACCTAATTGGTTTTATGTACTCTAACCAGCTATCCCAAATTCTTTTAAATCTGTCCATCTCTAGCCTCACAGAGAAAGTTAACTTTTCCATCCCATATATATTGTGTATAACCTCAACCCAGTCTTCCACCTTAGGTGCCTCATCCTTCATCCACTTTCTGGTAATTGCTTTCTTACTTGCAATCAACATTATCCTAAAAATGTGTTTATCCCCAAATCTTGTAAAATCTACGTCCAATTTCCCCAAGTATAATACCTTGAATGTAGGTGGAAGATTTACCTTCAATACTTTGTCCATACAGTTCTTAAGTTCCTGCCAGTAGCTGCGAATGGGGGGACAACTCCAGAACACATGAAAATGGTCAGCTTTATCCGCCCCACATAGTCGCCAACACTTTGTATCCCGATACTTTGCCTGTGCTGGTGTTCTGAAAAATCTCATGATGTTCTTCCAGCCATTTTCTCTCCAAGTTAAAGAACAGGTCGTTCTCCACTGCTGTTCATTTATCTCTTCCCATTCATCCACTGATATGGTAATATTTGCGTCCCTCTCCCACCTTTCTTTTATATACACCGTGTCCATTCCCTTTAAATCTTCCACTCCCTTATATAATTTTGAAATTAGCTTTTTTCCCAGTTTTGATTCATATGCTGAAGTGAACATTCCAATAATTTCTGTCCCCCTCCCCTCTATACCCCCCCTCATCGTCTGCTCTAGATAGTGTCGTAATTGCAAATACCTGTATAGATCTGTATTTGTTAGATTATATTGGTCTTTTATCTCCTGAAAACTTTTAATCTCCTTCTTTCTTAAGAGCTCCCAGAGTATCGTTGGTCCCCTTTCCCAATTTTTAAAGCTATTATCTATTCTATTTGGTATGAATTCGGAATCGTACCCGATCCATCTTAATAATCTACTCTGAGTTCTTAAGTCATTTTTTGCAATCAATTTAAACCAAATCTTAAGTGATATATCCAGCCAAGGGTTTGCCCCTTCTCTAACGTGTTTTCTCAGGTTATTGTCCCCTATTATTGCCTGAATAGGAACCCCATCTGTTGTGTCGGCCTCAATTTCCTTCCATCTCGCTGAGTAGGAAGGGTTGTATATATTTAATAATATTTTAATTTGTGCAGCTTGATAGTAACTTTTCAGACATGGAAGTGCTAGCCCTCCTTTGTTTTTAGGTAACTGCAGTGTTCTGTACCTGACCCTAGGTCTTTTCCCCTGCCAGACATATCTGGAAATCATCTTATCCCATTCCCTAAATTCATCTTCCGTTACTTCCACTGGTAGACTCTGGAACAGGTACAGAAGCCTGGGCAGTATGTTAATTTTTATCACCTCCACTCTTTGTGTAATGCCCATGTAAGGTATCAGATTCCACCTGCGTATATCAGATTTGATTTTATTAAGTAACAGGCTGTAGTTGATGGATTTTAACAGTCCTAAATCTTGAGGTAGATTAACTCCTAAATATTTTATTGATTTTGATTCCCAGTTGAGCTTGAAATTGTCCCTAATTGTTTGGCCCGGTGTATAGTTGAGAGTAATAACCTGAGTTTTTTGTATATTTATTTTATAGCCTGATAAATTACCATAATCAGTAAGGGTTGTCATAAGAGCAGGGAAGGACACATCCGGGCTAGATAAATACATTAATATGTCATCTGCAAATAGAGCTATTTTTTGTACCCCTCCCCCCATGTCTATACCTATAATATTTTCATTGTGTTTTATCCAATTGCTCAGGGGTTCCAGAAATATAGCGAAAAGAAGAGGACTTGCTGAGCAGCCTTGACGACAACCTCGTTCTAATGTAATACATTTTGAGAGACTCCCATTGATCCTGATCCTAGCTGTCGGTTTGTTATACAGGGCCTGTATGACTTTAATAAATATCCTATGAAAATTAAACCGTTCCAGCACTCTATATAGGAAATTCCAGCCTACAGAGTCAAAAGCTTTTTCAGCATCCACTCCCACCACTACTGTCTCTATCTTATTTTTGATTACATGTTGCATCACATGTAGGGTGCGCCTGATATTGTCTTGCGTCTGTCTTTGTTTTATAAAACCGGTCTGGTCTAAATGTATTATTCCTGGCAGAATTATTTCCAGTCGTCTGGCTAAAATGGCTGTGAACAATCTATAGTCCTGGTTAAGGACACTAATAGGCCTATAACTGGAGCATTCCTGCACATCCTTTCCCTCCTTCGGGATTACCGAAATAATGGCTTCTCTCCATGAATGAGGGATTTCTCCCTCCTTCAGCACCCAGTTGAACGCCTTCCGCAGAAGGGGGATTAATGTTACCCTAAATGATCTGTACCATTCTGCAGTGTATCCGTCTGCACCCGGGGACTTGTTGGCTTTAAGATTTGAGATTGCTTTATTTATTTCCTCATCCGTAATTTCGGCAGTTAAAGCCTCATTCTGTTCTTCTGTTACACTTGGTAGATTTAAGTTCTCTAAAAATTGATCAATCTGGGTTTTATCACTAGCTTTCGGTTGGGCATATAGATTTTTATAATAAGTTTCAAAGCACTTTTGTATTTCCTCTGTTTTGTCCATCGTTAACCTTGTAAGCGGGTCCCTTATTTTATAAATATTATTTTTTGCCTGCTGTTTCTTCAGTTTATATGCCAGCAATTTCGTTGACTTACCCCCCACTTCATAATATCTTTGTTTTACAAATAATAGTTTTTTTTGGATCTCTTGTGTATAAATCTCATTTATCTCTGCTCTCTTTTTTCTAATTTCCTGATATATGCGCTCTTCCAATTTGTCTTTATGTTCTTTTTCTAGCCTTTTTAGATCTGATTTTAGTGTGTCAAATTTTAATTGTCTCATCTTTTTTAAATATGCTGATTTGGCTATCAACTTCCCTCTCATCACGGCCTTACACGCATCCCACAGTACAGACGGAGACACCTCACCATTATCATTATCCTCTATATATGCCTGAAGTTCTTTAACTATTTCTTCCTTTGTGTGTCCTCTTAACATGTTTGAATTTAATCTCCAGACTGTTGTTTTTCTCTCATTCGCCAGACCTAATGTTAAATAAAGAGGGCTGTGGTCTGATAGATCCCTTACTCCTATATCACATTTTTCCACCCTATACCTATCTTTATTATACATCAGGAAATAATCAATCCTGGCGTACGTGTTATGTGGTGGTGAATAATAAGTATAATCTTTACGTGTGGGATTCAGATCCCTCCAAACATCCACAATTCCCAGTTCAGACATCATCATCTTCATTTTTTTACTAATTGCACTTTTTTGTATCCCACCTCCTGAGGAATCTAGCTGTGGGTTTAGTCTCTGGTTCAGATCTCCTCCAACAACCAAAATACCCTCCACCTCTGATGTCATCAAATCAAACACCTGTGTATAAAACTTCCATTCCGAGCCCGGTGGAGCATAAATGTTAAGAAAAGTCACCAACTCACCCTCTAGTTTCCCCTTAACCATAATATATCTACCCTCTTTGTCCCCTGTCACAGATATCTTTTCAAATGAATTCTTCCCCGAAATTAAAATAGCCACCCCTCTCCGGTGTCCTGATTTGTAGGAGGCAGAAAATACTTGATTGTAGCCATTCCTTGTCAGCTTTGCATGTTCCTTGTCCGTTAGGTGGGTCTCCTGTAATAGTATTACCCCTACCCCTTCTTTTTTCATCTTACTTAATATCTTACTCCTTTTGGTTGGGTTGAGTACACCATTCACATTATACGAGGCTACTTTAATGCAGTTTTTGGATGTTGTCATCGATCTCCGTTCCACCTGCCTTGTGTCTATCTCCCATCTTCCCCATCATACCCCCCCCCCTATTGCTACAGAAACAATAATGAACATTTAACCTCATATAACAAAGGTTTAACATAAATACCTTCAAACACATAATGAAATGAACTTCCTTATGTGAGGTCTGCTTATTGACCTTCTCTGAGCTCTGATGTTCAGTCCGCTCTGAGGGATGGCCTCTGCTCCCGAGGAACAGGGGGCCCTCGCTGCTAGAAGCAGCATCGTCCATCTTTCAGTGCTGCCCCGACGTCCTCGGCATGTGAGGATATAAACTAAAAGTCCATTAAAATAAACCAACAAAAAACGCTGCAATCTTAACGAAAATTAAAGACACACGTTTCTCACCTCAGTCTTCCTAGTAGGCTAATATTATTTCCTGGAAACAGTCCAATCTTCACCTTATAGCGCCATTTCTCATCAGGTATCCCGGTCCCTCCTGAAGGCGTGCAGTTTCTGTTTGTATCCCTGTCGTGTCTCCGATGTCCCATGACCGGTCTTCGCGCTGCTGGACGTCCACATCAGACGCTTAATCCGCTCCGTCCAGTTCTCTGCCGGTTTCACGACCTGCACCTGAAGCCCTCGGGTCCGCATGTCCTTCGTCGCCTGCTCCGCTGTATCATAGAGGCGCGTCTCCCCCTCGTAAAACACCCGGAGTTTTGCTGGGAAAGGCGTCTGGAAACGTATTTTCTTGTCTCTTAACACCTTTTTTGCCTCTGTGTATTCTTTGCGTTTTCTCAAAACCTCCGGCGCATAGTCGTGGTCTAGAAACACCTTCCTCCCCTCATACATAAAGCCTTTTTTCTGCCACGCAATCTTGATAAGTTCTTCCTTACTTCGGAAGCTCTGCAACTTAATCACAATGGATCTTGGTGGAGAGTCTTTGGGAGGCTGGGAGACCAGGGACCGGTGGGCTCTTTCAATCTTTAATTCAAGTGATGGGGGTAAGTCCAGCTTCTCCCGAAGGAGGTTCTCGATAAAGGTGATCATTGATTGAGGGTTTCCCTCTGCTCCTTCCTTCACCCCATGTATCCGGACATTCTCCCTCCTCTCGCGGCCCTCCAGGTCCGTCATCCTGGTCTCGACCCGCCTCTGCAGCTCCGCCAGCTCCAGCGTGGCTTCCTCCAGGCTCTGAGTGTGCTCCTCGGTTTCCACTATCCGCTTTTCGGCGTCATCAATCCTGTCGTTCGTCTTCCTGATGTCGTCTTTGATCTCTTTGAGATTTTCGAAGTTCTCCCGGCGAAACTCTCGTATCTCTTGTAAAATTGTTTCCAGGTCTGCCATACTTTCAGCAGGTGGTCGTGTCTCTCCTCCCTCCTGGCTCGGTCGCCCCGCTAGCTTGGCTTTCACTCCGCCACGTGTTGGCTCTGCCCGGTTGTCAGTTAGCTCCCCCGCTAGTTCGGCTAACTCGCCGGTTAGCTTAGCTGGCTCGGTATCCTGCTCCAGGTTAAAATCCGCGTTTTTGTCAAACTTTCGACTTTTTCCTCTGTTCTTACTCATCGCCCTTATTTACCCGCTCTCAAATATATCCTCACTTTCTCAAAATGATAGGTTTACAGGGCTTTTTTAATCTCAGTGTCGGGGAGCTCACTTATTATGCTGCAGCCATGTTGGCGTCCGGCCGGAAGTCCCTCCGCGAATGGCTTTTTTATATACTATTAGAATATCTTTCCATTCACGATAAGAGTCTACAGACCTACAAGAGTACCACTTCCTTTCCATTTTACGCACGCTTTGTTTCAACATGCGAATATCTGAATTGTACCAGGGAGTTAAGCTCCTGTGGCTAGAAACCCTCCTTTTCAAAGGAGCAACTTCATCTAAAGCTGAGTGCAACAGATCAGCAGTGTTACTAACAAGAAAATCAACATCAGAGGTAGAACCCAGGTCACTGGCCTCTATTGCTTCAGTAGAGGCTTCACTATGTTCCACTGTCGCAAGACGAGCAACGGTCTCCTTAAATTTAGCAATAGCTTCATCAGACAAACATCTGCTAAAATAATACCTCCTGCCCTGCACTTCAACATCAACAACATTCAATTCCAACGTTATTAAATAATGGTCGGATAAAAGGGAGTTAACAGGTGACACCAACAGACCATCAGTTTCAACACCGTAGGTGAGAACGAGATCGAGAGTATGACCAAAACAATGCGTCGGCCCGTCCACTTTTTGTGAGATACCCATTGATTCTAGAAGAGAATTGAAAGCTAATTTAAGATTATCGCTTTCAACATCCATATGAATATTAAAATCACCCACTATGATGAATTTATCTGTACTGATCAATAATCCAGAAAGGAAATCTGAAAATTCAGACAAAAACTCTAGATAAGCGCCAGCAGGGGGCCGGTACACTACCACTAACACAACTGGCTTCTCTGATTTCCAGCTCGGAAATTTCAGACTAAGCGTGAGGCTTTCAAATGTATTATAATTGCACTTAGGTTCAATTTTTGTTTGGAGACTGGAGTTATAAATTGCTGCGACTCCTCCGCCCCGGCCCGTGTTTCTAGGAATGTGATGATTAAAGTAGCCGGGCGGAGTTGATTCATTCAAACTAACATACTCTTCATCCTGTAACCATGTTTCTGTTAAGCAGAAAACATCACTCCTGCTCTCTGTGATTATATCGTTTACTAACAGAGACTTGGAGCTTAATGATCGTATATTTAGTAGTCCGCATCTAATTTTTCGGTCTCTTATTGGTACCAAATGTGCATTGGTTTTAATTTTTACAAGATTATTTTGGTTAACGCCTCTATAACGCCGCACCTGGTGAACTAGTGGAGGGCGGGGAACTGCAACTACTTCTATTTTGCTAGGCACCTGGTTAGAGTTACCAGTTACATCATGTAATCTTATAGTTTTGTTGGCAGGCGTTGGTCCTCGAGAAGCAGCAGAGAAGTGTGTTAAACTACAGCTCTGCATCCTGGCCTGGACCCTGCGATGTCAGGGAGAGGGTCTAATGAAACAGGCCAAATTACTAGAGACAAGAGCAGCACCATCCCGGGTGGGATGAGTGCCGTCTCTTCTAATCAGACCGGGCTTTCCCCAGAACGTTTCCCAATTGTCAATAAAGGCCACGTCGTTTTCTGAACACCACCGATACAACCAGCGACGGAGCGAGAGCATGCGACTAAACATGTCATCACTGGTCAAATTGGGGAGGGGGCCAGAGAAACCTACGGAGTCCGACATGGATTTAGCGAAGTTACACACCGAGACAATATTCATTCTGGTTACTTCCGACTGGCGAAGACGGGAGTCGTTAGCTCCGACATGGATGATAACTTTACCATATTTACGATTACCCTTTGCCAGTAGCTTCAAATTTGCTTCTATGTCGCCCGCTCTGGCCCCCGGGATACACCTAACTATGGTCTCTGGAGTCGGCTTCACATGTCT
Organism: Cololabis saira; assembly: GCF_033807715.1. Lineage (NCBI taxonomy): Eukaryota > Metazoa > Chordata > Actinopteri > Beloniformes > Belonidae > Cololabis > Cololabis saira. The sequence goes on from NW_026906219.1 coordinate 188,620, forward strand.
GACTATGGAGTCGCCTATCACCAGGGTCGGCTTCTCAACGGGTGTGTCGCTGAGTGGGGAAAATCGGTTAGACACGTGAAGCGGGTGGTGGTGTTCCGTGAGCCCTTTACTACGCTTCCCCCGAACCGTCACCCACCGGTCCTGACTGGCCGGCTGCTCGGGAGCTGCAGGGGAGCGGCTAGCCTCAGCTGCTATGGGCCGGTCCGCCGCTAGCTTAGCCTGGTTAGCTGAGGAGGCTATCGGACTATGGTCAAATTGGCAGAACCGGACCTCTAACTGACTGAGCCTCGCCTCCAGCCCTGTAAATAAACTACATTTTAAGCACTTACCGTCTTCACTAAAGGAGGCAGAGGAATAACTAAACATTTCACACACTGAGCAGCAAAGAGGTGAAACGGTGGGAGACGGAGAGCCCATGCTAAGATGCTAACGGAGGCTAACGGACAGAAAATGTATTGGTGATTGGTGACAGTGAAAGTTACGGAAGAGAAAATGAGCGAGTGTTGAAATAAAGACAGTAATGTACCAGATATAGTGCTATTTTACCAGAAAAGAGTCTAAGTTTAAGACAAAAAAATTTCAAGCTGCAGCTTCTGCTTACAGCCATACCAGCCTGGATGCGCCCGATCTCGTCTGATCTCGGAAGCTAAGCAGGGTCGGGCCTGGTTAGTACTTGGATGGGAGACCGCCTGGGAATACCAGGTGCTGTAAGCATTTTCAACCAGCAGAGAGCGCTCTCGCTTAATCTACCCACACATATTTCAACGTGGTAAGAGCGACAGCTCACGTCCTAAAGTGTTTTGCACATGGTTAAGGCACTTTAACTCCAACAAATAAAACCAACAAATCAATGACTTATATTCTATGACTTATCTTCAACTCCATATAAGAGGTATTTCAAGCAGCAGATTCTGCTTACGGCCATACCAGCCTGGATGCGCCTGATCTCGTCTGATCTCGGAAGCTAAGCAGGTTCGGGCCTGGTTAGTACTTGGATGGGAGACTGCCTCGGAATACCAGGTGCTGTAAGCATTTTCAACCAGCAGAGAGCGCTCTCGCTTAATCTACCCACACATATTTCAACGTGGTAACAGCGACAGCTCACGTCCTAAAGTGTTTTGCACATGGTTAAGGCACTTTAACTCCAACAAATAAACGCTTCTAAATTATTATCACCAACAAATCAATGACTTATATTATATGACTTATCTTCAACTCCATATAAGAGGTATTTCAAGCAGCAGCTTCTGCTTACGGCCATACCAGCCTGGATGCGCCCAATCTCGTCTGATCTCGGAAGCTAAGCAGGGTCGGGCCTGGTTAGTACTTGGATGGGAGACCGCCTGGGAATACCAGGTGCTGTAAGCATTTTCAACCAGCAGAGAGCGCTCTCGCTTAATCTACCCACACATATTTCAACGTGGTAACAGCAACAGCTCACGTCCTAAAGTGTTTTGCCCATGGTTAAGGCACTTTAACTCCAACAAATAAAACCAACAAATCAATGACTTATATTCTATGACTTATCTTCAACTCCATATAAGAGGTATTTCAAGCTGCAGCTTCTGCTTACGGCCATACCAGCCTGGATGCACCCGATCTCGTCTGGGGCCTGTACTACGAAGCAAGTTCAACATATCCAGGATATCTTTTCCTTATCCAGATTCACTAAGCGGGACAATTGCAATCACGCTAAGCGGTCACACGACAGTGGTTATCAACTCGGTATATCAACCCAGGTTTCTCCAATCTGGATATGAGCGCGTGCACATAAAAGGGGCGGTGTTTTCAGCGCATGACCAATCGCAAGCATGGAGAAGTCCGCTGTCAGAGCCGCTTATTTCAGTAGCGAAGAGCAAACTATAATTTTACGGAAATATGATGAGTATAGGCATATAATACAGGCAAAAAGCAACACAGTTGCAGCTGCAAAATGCAGGAAAGACAGCTGGCAAAAGATCGCTGACTGTATAAATGTGTAAATTCATAGGGATATAAACATATATTTGAATATTCTGGGAATCTTAATCTTAAACTGTAAACCATGATCAGCAATATTAAAATAATAAAAGGCTTGCAATATTTCAGTTGATTTGTAATGAATCCAGAATGTATGACATTTTTTTGTTTTTGTGTTTGCATTACAGAAAATCACAATATTCTAATTTTCTGAGACAGTCCTGTATATATTGGTTCTATAACTATTGTTGTTGACCGATAACTTGTGCTGATGCTGTACCAAAGAATTGGGTTTTTTTATTTATTTTATTTTATTTTTTATTTTTTCAGGAGGGGGGTGTTTAGTATTTTAAAGTGACTTCTCAGAATGTTCGAGGGACGAAATTGAAAATCCCTTTTTTGCTATCCCCTTACAAATGCATCTTCTTTTTGATTTCTTCTTGATTTATTTATTTAATTGGTATTAGTTTTGGATTGACTGTACATCGGATTTTGGGTGATGATTTGTTTTATTTATTCATTGATTGATTTATTTTTTTTTTTCTCCTCCACCTCTTTTTTCTTTTTTTCCTTTTTTCCTTTTTTTTTGATTTTTTTGGATCGTTCATACAGGGAAAGCAAAGGGGTTTTGGTGGCCCTGAATACGCGTTCTGTTCGGAGGGATCCTCTCACGATCCGCGCACCAAGCTCCACTGGATTCTCTTCGAAAGGGCATGCCATTTTCCAAGAGAGCTGATTGGTCAGTGCGCGGTGCTTTTACACCCGGCGATCTGTATCTCGAACATAACCTGCTCCGGAGCAGGTTAGCGGTTCAGCATAAGTTACCATGGCGATGTGCCCCGATAAGAAGTGAACCACCGTCGTAGTCCTGAAAACCCAGGGTTAAACCTGAAGTTACCTCGCTAACCCCAAATCCCGCTTCGTAGTACAGGCCCCTGATCTCGGAAGCTAAGCAGGGTCGGGCCTGGTTAGTACTTGGATGGGAGACCGCCTGGGAATACCAGGTGCTGTAAGCTTTTTCAACCAGCAGAGAGCGCTCTCGCTTAATCTACCCACACATATTTCAACGTGGTAACAGCGACAGCTCATGTCCTAAAGTGTTTTGCACATGGTTAAGGCACTTTAACTCCAACAAATAAGTGCTTCTAAATTATTATCACCAACAAATCAATGACTTATATTATATGACTTATCTTCAACTCCATATAAGAGGTATTTCAAGCTGCAACTTCAGCTTACGGCCATACCAGCCTGGATGCGCCCGATCTCGTCTGATCTCGGAAGCTAAGCAGGGTCGGGCCCGGTTAGTACTTGGATGGGAGACCGCCTCGGAATACCAGGTGCTGTAAGCATTTTCAACCAGCAGAGAGCGCTCTCGCTTAATCTACCTACACATATTTCAACGTGGTAACAGCGACAGCTCACGTCCTAAAGTGTTTTGCACATGGTTAAGGCACTTTAAGTCCAACAAATAAGCGCTTCTAAATTATTATCACCAACAAATCAATGACTTGTATTATATGACTTATCTTCAACTCCATATAAGAAGTATTTCAAGCTGCAGCTTCAGCTTATGGCCATACCAGCCTGGATGCGCCCGATCTCGTCTGATCTCGGAAGCTAAGCAGGGTCGGGCCTGGTTAGTACCTGGATGGGAGACCGCCTGGGAATACCAGGTGCTGTAAGCTTTTTCAACCAGCAGAGAGCGCTCTCGCTTAATCTACCCACACATATTTCAACGTGGTAAGAGCGACAGCTCACGTCCAAAAGTGTTTTGCACATGGTTAAGGCACTTTAACTCCAACAAATAAAACCAACAAATCAATGACTTATATTCTATGACTTATCTTCAACTCCATATAAGAGGTATTTCAAGCTGCAGCTTCTGCTTACGGCCATACCAGCATGGATGCGCCCGATCTCGTCTGATCTCGGAAGCTAAGCAGGGTCGGGCCTGGTTAGTACTTGGATGGGAGACCGCCTGGGAATACCAGGTGCTGTAAGCTTTTTCAACCAGCAGAGAGCGCTCTCGCTTAATCTACCCACACATATTTCAACGTGGTAACAGCGACAGCTCACGTCCAAAAGTGTTTTTCACATGGTTAAGGCACTTTAACTCCAACAAATAAGCGCTTCTAAATTATTATCACCAACAAATCAATGACTTATATTATATGACTTATCTTCAACTCCATATAAGAGGTATTTCAAGCTGCAGCTTCAGCTTACAGCCATACCAGCCTGGATGCGCCCGATCTCGTCTGATCTCGGAAGCTAAGCAGGGTCGGGCCTGGTGAGTACTTGGATGGGAGACCGCCTGGGAATATCAGGTGCTGTAAGCTTTTTCAACCAGCAGAGAGCGCTCTCGCTTAATCTACCCACACATATTTCAACGTGGTAACAGCGACAGCTCACGTCCTAAAGTGTTTTGCACATGGTTAAGGCACTTTAACTCCAACAAATAAAACCAACAAATCAATGACTTATATTCTATGACTTATCTTCAACTCCATATAAGAGGTATTTCAAGCTGCAGCTTCTGCTTACGGCCATACCAGCCTGGATGCGCCCGATCTCGTCTGATCTCGGAAGCTAAGCAGGGTCGGGCCTGGTTAGTACTTGGATGGGAGACCGCCTGGGAATATCAGGTGCTGTAAGCTTTTTCAACCAGCAGAGAGCGCTCTCGCTTAATCTACCCACACATATTTCAACGTGGTAACAGCGACAGCTCACGTCCTAAAGGGTTTTGCACATGGTTAAGGCACTTTAACTCCAACAAATAAAACCAACAAATCAATGACTTATATGCTATGACTTATCTTCAACTCCATATAAGAGGTATTTCAAGCTGCAGCTTCTGCTTACAGCCATACCAGCCTGGATGCGCCCGATCTCGTCTGATCTCGGAAGCTAAGCAGGGTCGGGCCTGGTTAGTACTTGGATGGGAGACCGCCTGGGAATACCAGGTGCTGTAAGCTTTTTCAACCAGCAGAGAGCGCTCTCGCTTAATCTACCCACACATATTTCAACGTGGTAAGAGCGACAGCTCACGTCCTAAAGTGTTTTGCACATGGTTAAGGCACTTTAACTCCAACAAATAAGCGCTTCTAAATTATTATCACCAACAAATCAATGACTTGTATTATATACTTATCTTCAACTCCATATAAGAAGTATTTCAAGCTGCAGCTTCAGCTTACGGCCATACCAGCCTGGATGCGCCCGATCTCGTCTGATCTCGGAAGCTAAGCAGGGTCGGGCCTGGTTAGTACTTGGATGGGAGACCGCCTGGGAATACCAGGTGCTGTAAGCTTTTTCAACCAGCAGAGAGCGCTCTCGCTTAATCTACCCACACATATTTCAACGTGGTAAGAGCGACAGCTCACGTCCTAAAGTGTTTTGCACATGGTTAAGGCACTTTAACTCCAACAAATAAAACCAACAAATCAATGACTCATATTCTATGACTTATCTTCAACTCCATATCAGAGGTATTTCAAGCTGCAGCTTCTGCTTACGGCCATACCAGCCTGGAGGCGCTCTGACTTCCTGTTTGTGCAGGAAGTGTGACGTGGCAGTTTGTTTGAGCAGGACACCAGGGAGCACGTGGTGGAGGAAGGAGAAGGAAAGATCAGGCCACAAACCTCCTGAAAAGAGAGTGGAGGAACCACCTCCCCCCCCCCAGCAGCTTCGCTGTTTGGGGGGAGTTTGTAACGGACGGACGACATGGCTTTGAACAATGGCAAACGGAATGCAGACAATGAGAAGGTCGACCGAACCTATGAGAAGGATCTGACTATTGAGGTGGAAATAGAGGGGGAGGACAAACTTTCGACAATGGATTTGCTGAGGATAACAAAAGAGAAATGTGGAATAGTAATTGGGTGCAGGTTCAAGACGCCCCGGAAGTACGAACTGACAATGAAAGATGCGGCTGGGAAAGACAGATTAATGGAGGGTTTGAGAGTCGGAAACAACACGATCACCGCCAGAGAGATAAACAACATCGAGATGGTGGTATCATTCATGTCGTTGCCAGTTTACATCACGGACGGAGAAATTCTGGACAAACTGGCACTTTGGGGTGTGTCTGCCGTCTCCCCTATAAAGAGGAGGGTGTGGCCTGGGACTGACATCGCGGAAGGCACTCGCTTTGTCAGAGTGAGATTCCCGCAGGGAGTATCATCGCTGCCTTACTCCACAAAGTTCGAAACATTACAGGGCATGGATCACTTTAGAGTGATCCATGACAAACAAGTTAAAGTGTGTAGACTGTGCATCCAGCCGGGACACATTATGAGGGAGTGTCCGGACTTCCACTGCTATAAATGCCTGAAACAAGGACACTTTGCGAGGGAGTGCGTGGAGGAGTTCCATGCAGAAGTTGATGAGGAGGAGGAGGTGGAAGAGGAGATGAGGGAAGCACTGGCAGGGGATGGAGATGAACGGGAGGAGACCCCGTCACCGGCCGAGAGGGAGCAGGAGAGGGAGAAGCTGCTGGCTGAGGGAGTGGAGACGGAGGATGGGCGTGGCCCCCAGACTGCGGAGCCGGAGGCGGTCGGAAGGCTGGAGGTGAGCCACAGCGCAGCTGCGCCCCATCAGTCCATGGAGGACGTGGGTATCGGGAGCAGCATGGATGAAGTGATGATGGAGGGAATCGGCTCGTCGGTGGAGGAGAATATTGGGGGGGAGGTGGTTGTGGTTCCACCACCCGATGTCCATGCCACTCGCCCCAGGGACAGATCCCCTCATTCGGCAGGCGCCAGAGTCGGCAGTGATCGCACGGGGGGGGTCCTGACGAGGGGAAGAGGTAGAGCCGGCAGCGGAGTCAGGACCAGAGGGGGTCTTTCCTCTAGTTCTGCACCTGTGAGGGATGAGAACCTGGCAGGAAGTGAACCAGCTGATGACTCCCAGGTATCACTTGAATCTTCTGAGGGGGAGGACACAGATCTCAGTGCGGTATTTATTAACAAATTGAAGAGGAAGGCGAAAGTGAAGAAGGGGTTAAGTGTGAAAAAATAGTGTCTATGGGTTCTTGTCTATATATTTTGCTTGAGTTTTGTTCATTTCTCTTTTTCTTTTTTTCATCATGACGTTAAGTTTTTCTTCTCTAAACGCCAATGGCTTGAGAACAGGGAATAAGTTACAAAGGGTGATCAATTTATGTAGCACAGACATCATATGTCTGCAAGAAACACGATGGGATGAGGAGGTGGTGAAAATGGTAAGGAAATTTTGGCCAGGGCTTCTTTTTTATAGTAACGGAACTACGACTGCAAGGGGGGTGGCAATACTTTTCAAAAGAAATACAGCATCCAATGTGAAACAGTGCCACATGGACACAGAGGGAAGAGTGGTGGGGATCGAATTTTATGTGCAGAAGGTTTTCTTTAAGTTATTTTGTGTTTATGCCCCCAACATAGAGAAGGACAGGAATCTTTTTTTCGATAGTCTTGAGCCTTGCTACACGGGAAACTGTATCATTATAGGGGATATGAATGTCTGGTTAGATAGACTAGATGCATCAAAAAACACTATGTTTGGGACTGATGCATCTAGGAGGAAGCTGCTGATGCTGAATGGGATGTATGATATTATAGATAAATGGAGGTGGGAAAACCCTGATAAGAGGGAGTTCTCCCGACGACAGGTGGTATTGGGTGTATTAAAGCAAAGTAGAATTGATATGTGTCTAGTAGCGAAAAGTATAATGAACTATGTCGGCACACTAACATATAATTTTAATACCATAAGTGACCACGCAAACCTCATGGGGACGATAAAAGTAGGGGAAAGAGGGAGGGGTGGGGGAGTATGGTGCCTTAATAATAGCTTGCTTAGGGATAATAAATATAAACATAGGATACGAGAATATTTAAAAGCCATGTCGGACAATCAAGGCATGTTAGATGATACGGGTCGATGGTGGGAACAAGTTAAAAAAGGAATTAAGGCAATAAGCCTTAAATATGCTAAACACAAGAATGCATATAAAAAGAGAAGGGTAAAAGAAATAAAACTATTAATAGATACTGAACTAGAGAGGGCAGATAATGATGCCGGTTGGAAAGTGGACAACTTATTGAAGTTAAAACATACGCTCCATACATATGAAGTAGAAGATTGTGATGGCGCTATTATTCGAAGCAAAGCCAGATACGCTGTGGAGGGGGAAAAAAACACAGCTTTCTTTCTGGGGATGGAAAGACAGAAACAAGAAAAGAATTATATAGATGAACTTGAAAAAGATAATGGTGATCGGGTGAATGACATTACGGAAATCTGCAGTGTGGTTGAAGACTATTACAGATGCCTCTTTACGGAGGAGGAAAATGATGATGAGTGCATGAAAAGAATACTTGACACTGTGTCCGCAAAGCTCTCCAGTGAGCATGCTGATTGCTGCGACAGGGATATAACGACTCAGGAAGTGATGGAAGCTATAATGGGTGGAAAGTCCAATAAGAGCCCCGGCTCCGATGGCCTGACCTACGAGTTCTATAAAGAGTTCATTGATTTTTTAGCCCCCATCTTGGTGACTGTAATACAGAATATTGAAAGAACACAGCAAGTACCTCATTCCATGACACTCAGCATCATCACGATCATATATAAAAATAAAGGTAGCAAACTCAAATTAGAAAACTTCAGACCCATCAGTCTGCTAAACACAGACTACAAAATATTGGCAAAAGTGTTGGGCAGTAGAATCGGGAAAATAATAAATACAATTGTGGCACCCACACAGGCATATGGGATACCGGGTAGGGACATCAGCGACACCATAATAACAGTTAGAGATGTAATTCATCATATGAACACGAACGGAGAAGGAGGGATTGTTTTGGGGGTCGACCTAAATAAAGCTTTTGACCGAGTAAATCACAATTTTCTCCTCAGCACTTTAAAACGGTTTGGGTTTGGAAGTAGAATGATTACGTGGGTTGAATTACTATACAAAAACGCAAAGAGCCAAGTCAAGTGCAATGGGTTCCTAACAAACACTTTTCCATTACAGCGTTCTGTTAGGCAGGGATGTCCCATGTCCTCCCTCCTATATAGTTTATCTGTTGAACCCTTAGCAACGTTCATAAATAGTAACAATAACATTAGGGGGATTGAACTACCGGGAGGAGGGAGGGTTACCATGTTGCAATACGCAGATGATACAACAATAACAGTTCAGAATGCAGACAGTGTACAAGAGGTAATAAACCATATTGAGATTTATGGCAGAGCGTCTGGGGCGAAAATTAACATAGGGAAATCGGAAATTCTATATGTGGGTAAGGACAATAATAACCGGTGCAAACTCAACTTTAAAATAGCAGAAGACCAGATCAAAGTATTGGGGATTTATCTAGGAGTGAATGAGAAGGCAGCCAGAGATTATACGTGGACAGGGGTAATAAATAGAATAAAAAGAACAATTAATTATTGGAAATTAAGAAGCTTGAAACTAAAAGGCAAGATTATTATAATAAATGCTTTGCTGATGTCAAAACTGATACATTTTATAGCGACTATAGATATGCCGGAGTGGGTGGTGAAAGAGTTAAACTCTATCATTTCTCTTTTTCTTTGGGATGGTAAGGGAGTGAGAATATCTCACCAGACATTAATGGCTGGGTATGAGGAGGGAGGGCTTAAGTTGGTAAATATTGAAATAAAAAAGAAGGCAATTAGGATAAAGACGATTGTTAAATATTTGTATGATAAGGTAGATTATGCGTGGAAACGTTTCTTCAGGCAATATATACATAAGGCTGGGAAGTGCGAAGAATATGGTCTCTTGATGGCTTTAAAAAAACATATGCACGAAGGCATCCCGGAGTTCTATAGGGAGGTGTTCAGTGCCTGGGCTGCATTTTTGCCACAGATAGACTATGACTGCACAGATATAAATATGGTTATCAATAACCCCATCTTCTTAAATAACAAAATGTTAAATCATGATAACACACTCTATAATGCTATCTTTTTTAGAGCTGGGATAAGACAAGTTAAAAACATAATGTATGAGGTGATGCCTGGCCTCCTGCCAGAGCATTCAATTGTGGATATGATCAGACATGCTGATTTTGATGATCATGATATTAGAAGAGGAACTATTATTAATACATATGATAAAATCAAAAGCAGTATGAACATGGAATGGATAGCGAGGATAAATAGTGATGACGAAAAAAGGACGGAGGGGGATTGGCCGGAGCTGTATATAGAAAGAGAGAATTATAGGATCTGCTTGAGTAAACTGAAGGTGAAGATTGTATATGGCATAATGTTGGAAAAAGTCTTAAAGAGGCCTGCCTCGGATACAATGTGGAAGGAGAAATATGTGGGAATGAACATAGATGACATATGGCGTAGTAGAATAAAATATAATAGTATAGAATGTGAAGATAATGATTTTAAAATAAAGCATAATAGGATATTTACGAAGATAATATTGCATCAAATAAATAAAAATTTGAGTAGAATGTGTGACGTGTGTATGAACGGGGAGGAAGATTTCTTTCATTTATTTTTGGATTGTACTTGTTTGGTTCAGTTTTTCGACAGGTTGAAACACACTTTGGTCGAGCATTGGGGAAGTAAATTCATACATAGATTTCATTGGGAACAACTCCTTTTGTTTGGTACAAGTGTTAAAAGCAAAGTTATCAATACCAACCTGCTCAATTTTGTTTTAAGTCACGCTAGACTGGCAATCAGGCTGAGGAGAAACTACTCCCACTTTGAAGGAAAGATGGTGGATGTTTGGGTGATTTTCAAATCAATTTTAAAGAAGGACTTACATCTGGTTTTGAAATATAGTAAAACAGCCTTTGTTGATGCTTTTGTTGACGGAAATAAGTTGGTTGAAGTAACAGAGGGAGACAAGTTGATACTCCACATCTGAAGGGTCTTCATTGGAAGCTATTTTGCGTGTTTCCTTTCTTCTTTGAATCCCTATGTTGAGGGCATCATAATGTGTTTCTATTTCCTTTGGTTTGGGAGTATGTTTTGGTTTTGGGTACGACGCTGTGCATGTAACAATTTACTTGGAGATTTGATTGTTGTATGTTTTCGGAAAAGGAAATGTTTTGACTTGATACTGTGACGAAATGGTAGAAGATTTTGACTGTATAACAATGTTGTAAACCACTTTTCTTGTATACATTTTCATAATAAAAGAAAAAAAAAAAAAAAAAAAAAAATGCGCCCGATCTCGTCTGATCTCGGAAGCTAAGCAGGGTCAGGCCTTGTTAGTACTTGGATGGGAGACCGCCTGGGAATACCAGGTGCTGTAAGCTTTTTCAACCAGCAGAGAGCGCTCACGCTTAATCTACCCACACATATTTCAACGTGGTAACAGCGACAGCTCACGTCCTAAAGTGTTTTGCACATGGTTAAGGCACTTTAACTCCAACAAATAAAACCAACAAATCAATGACTTATATTCTATGACTTATCTTCAACTCCATATCAGAGGTATTTCAAGCTGCAGCTTCTGCTTACGGCCATACCAGCCTGGATGCGCCCGATCTCATCTGATCTCGGAAGCTAAGCAGGGTCAGGCCTGGTTAGTACTTGGATGGGAGACCGCCTGGGAATACCAGGTGCTGTAAGCATTTTCAACCAGCAGAGAGCGCTCTCGCTTAATCTACCCACACAAATTTCAACGTGGTAACAGCGACAGCTCATGTCCTAAAGTGTTTTGCACATGGTTAAGGCACTTTAACTCCAACAAATAAGCGCTTCTAAATTCTTATCACCAAGAAATCAATGACTTATATTCTATGACTTATCTTCAACTCCATATAAGAGGTATTTCAAGCAGCAGATTCTGCTTACGGCCATACCAGCCTGGATGCGCCTGATCTCGTCTGATCTCGGAAGCTAAGCAGGGTCGGGCCTGGTTAGTACTTGGATGGGAGACCGCCTGGGAATACCAGGTGCTGTAAGCTTTTTCAACCAGCAGAGAACGCTCTCGCTTAATCTACCCACACATATTTCAACGTGGTAACAGCGACAGCTCACGTCCTAAAGTGTTTTGCACATGGTTAAGGCACTTTAATTCCAAACAAATAAAACCAACAAATAAATGACTTATATTCTATGACTTATCTTCAACTCCATATAAGAGGTATTTCAAGCTGCTGCTTCTGCTTACGGCCATACCAGCCTGGATGCGCCCGATCTCGTCTGATCTCGGAAGCTAAGCAGGGTCGGGCCTAGTTAGTACTTGGATGGGAGACCGACTGGGAATACCAGGTGCTGTAAGCTTTTTCAACCAGCAGAGAACGGTCTTGCTTAATCTAGCCACACATATTTCAACGTGGTAACAGCGACAGCTCACGTCCTAAAGTGTTTTGCACATGGTTAAGGCACTTTAACTCCAACAAATAAGCGCTTCTAAATTATTATCACCAACAAATCAATGACTTGTATTATATACTTATCTTCAACTCCATATAAGAAGTATTTCAAGCTGCAGCTTCAGCTTACGGCCATACCAGCCTGGATGCGCCCGATCTCATCTGATCTCGGAAGCTAAGCAGGGTCGGGCCTGGTTAGTACTTGGATGGGAGACCGCCTGGGAATACCAGGTGCTGTAAGCTTTTTCAACCAGCAGAGAACGGTCTCGCTTAATCTAGCCACACATATTTCAACGTGGTAACAGCGACAGCTCACGTCCTAAAGTGTTTTGCACATGGTTAAGGCACTTTAACTCCAACAAATAAAACCAACAAATCAATGACTTATATTCTATGACTTATCTTCAACTCCATATAAGAGGTATTTCTAGCTGCAGCTTCTACTTACGGCCATACCAGCCTGGATGCGCCCGATCTCGTCTGATCTCGGAAGCTAAGCAGGGTCGGGCCTGGTTAGTACTTGGATGGGAGACCGCCTGGGAATACCAGGTGCTGTAAGCATTTTCAACCAGCAGAGAGCGCTCTCGCTTAATCTACCCACACATATTTCAACGTGGTAACAGCGACAGCTCACGTCCTAAAGTGTTTTGCACATGGTTAAGGCACTTTAACTCCAACAAATAAGCGCTTCTAAATTATTATCACCAACAAATCAATGACTTGTATTATATACTTATCTTCAACTCCATTTAAGAAGTATTTCAAGCTGCAGCTTCAGCTTACGGCCATACCAGCCTGGATGCGCCCGATCTCGTATGATCTCGGAAGCTAAGCAGGGTCGGGCCTGGTTAGTACTTGGATGGGAGACCGCCTGGGAATACCGGGTGTTGTAAGCTTGTTCAACCAGCAGAGAGCGCTCTCGCTTAATCTACCCACACATATTTCAACGTGGTAAGAGCGACAGCTCACGTCCTAAAGTCTTTTGCACATGGTTAAGGCACTTTAACTCCAACAAATAAAACCAACAAATCAATGACTTATATTCTATGACTTATCTTCAACTCCATATCAGAGGTATTTCAAGCTGCAGCTTCTGCTTACGCCCATACCAGCCTGGATGCGCCCGATCTCGTCTGATCTCGGAAGCTAAGCAGGGTCGGGCCTGGTTAGTACTTGGATGGGAGACAGCCTGGGAATACCAGGTGCTGTAAGCTTTTTCAACGAGCAGAGAACGGTCTCGCTTAATCTAGCCACACATATTTCAACGTGGTAACAGCGACAGCTCACGTCCTAAAGTGTTTTGCACATGGTTAAGGCACTTTAACTCCAACAAATAAAACCAACAAATCAATGACTTATATCATATGACTTATCTTCAACTCCATATAAGAGGTATTTCAAGCTGCAGCTTCAGCTTCAGCTTACGGCCATACCAGCCTGGATGCGCCCGATCTCGTCTGATATCGGAAGCTAAGCAGGGTCGGGCTTGGTTAGTACTTGGATGGGAGACCGCCTGGGAATACCAGGTGCTGTAAGCTTTTTCAACCAGCAGAGAGCGCTCTCGCTTAATCTACCCACACATATTTCAACGTGGTAACAGCGACAGCTCACGTCCTAAAGTGTTTTGCACATGGTTAAGGCACTTTAACTCCAACAAATAAAACCAACAAATCAATGACTTATATTCTATGACTTATCTTCAACTCCATATCAGAGGTATTTCAAGCTGCAGCTTCTGCTTACGGCCATACCAGCCTGGATGCGCCTGATCTCGTCTGATCTCGGAAGCTAAGCAGGGTCAGGCCTTGTTAGTACTTGGATGGGAGACCGCCTGGGAATACCAGGTGCTGTAAGCTTTTTCAACCAGCAGAGAGCGCTCACGCTTAATCTACCCACACATATTTCAACGTGGTAACAGCGACAGCTCACGTCCTAAAGTGTTTTGCACATGGTTAAGGCACTTTAACTCCAACAAATAAAACCAACAAATCAATGACTTATATTCTATGACTTATCTTCAACTCCATATAAGAGGTATTTCAAGCTGCAGCTTCTGCTTACGGCCATACCAGCCTGGATGCGCCCGATCTCGTCTGATCTCGGAAGCTAAGCAGGGTCGGGCCTGGTTAGTACTTGGATGGGAGACCGCCTGGGAATACCAGGTGCTGTAAGCATTTTCAACCAGCAGAGAGCGCTTTCGCTTAATCTACCCACACAAATTTCAACGTGGTAACAGCGACAGCTCATGTCCTAAAGTGTTTTGCACATGGTTAAGGCACTTTAACTCCAACAAATAAGCGCTTCTAAATTCTTATCACCAAGAAATCAATGACTTATATTCTATGACTTATCTTCAACTCCATATAAGAGGTATTTCAAGCAGCAGATTCTGCTTACGGCCATACCAGCCTGGATGCGCCCGATCTCGTCTGATCTCGGAAGCTAAGCAGGGTCGGGCCTGGTTAGTACTTGGATGGGAGACCGCCTGGGAATACCAGGTGCTGTAAGCTTTTTCAACCAGCAGAGAACGCTCTCGCTTAATCTACCCACACATATTTCAACGTGGTAACAGCGACAGCTCACGTCCTAAAGTGTTTTGCACATGGTTAAGGCACTTTAATTCCAAACAAATAAAACCAACAAATAAATGACTTATATTCTATGACTTATCTTCAACTCCATATAAGAGGTATTTCAAGCTGCTGCTTCTGCTTACGGCCATACAAGCCTGGATGCGCCCGATCTCGTCTGATCTCGGAAGCTAAGCAGGGTCGGGCCTGGTTAGTACTTGGATGGGAGACCGCCTGGGAATACCAGGTGCTGTAAGCATTTTCAACCAGCAGAGAGCGCTCTCGCTTAATCTACCCACACATATTTCAACGTGGTAACAGCGACAGCTCACGTCCAAAAGTGTTTTTCACATGGTTAAGGCACTTTAACTCCAACAAATAAGCGCTTCTAAATTATTATCACCAACAAATCAATGACTTATATTATATGACTTATCTTCAACTCCATATAAGAGGTATTTCAAGCAGCAGCTTCTGCTTACGGCCATACCAGCCTGGATGCGCCCGATCTCGTCTGATCTCGGAAGCTAAGCAGTGTCGGGCCTGGTTAGTACTTGGATGGGAGACCGCCTGGGAATACCAGGTGCTGTAAGCATTTTCAACCAGCAGAGAGCGCTCTCGCTTAATCTACCCACACATATTTCAACGTGGTAACAGCGACAGCTCGCGTCCAAAAGTGTTTTTCACATGGTTAAGGCACTTTAACTCCAACAAATAAACGCTTCTAAATTATTATCACCAACAAATCAATGACTTATATTATATGACTTATCTTCAACTCCATATAAGAGGTATTTCAAGCAGTAGCTTCTGCTTACGGCCATACCAGCCTGGATGCGCCCCTTTGCTAACGAGGCACTGGTGCAGCTGGCAGTGATTGTGTGCAGGGCGCGGTCGGTGTGGATTGTGGAGTGTGGAGAGTGGAACACAGGCAGAGAGGAAGCAGTGGAAAAGAGAAGGCTCCCCCCGGCAGCTTTTCGCTGCACGGGGGTCAGTCTCCAGACCTTTAAGGTGGAGATGGCGGATAAAAGAGGAGATGAGGTGGAGAGGATCATGCCAAATGCTGGCAGCGAGAGGACGATGCAGGGAGACGGAAGGAGGCCGTCGGCAGCATCGGTGACGGCGATGCCGGCGGAGGTGGAGAATAGGAGAATGGAGAAGGACGGTACGAATGGATCGATGGAAGGCAGACGACGGACGGACAAAGTGGACGGAGAGAGAGCAGGTCCGCGGCAAATGGCGGTGGATGAAAGAGACAAGCAGGGAGAGAGGAGCGGAGTGGAGGCGGAGGACAGAGCGCTGGTGGTCACGGTGGAGATCGAGGGGCCGGATGAAATCACAACGATTGAGCTGCTCAAAGCTATTGATGGGACATGTGGACGTGTGGTGAGGTGCAGGCAGAAAGGCGGAAAAAAGTGGGAAATCTCGATGGGGAATCCCAAAGGGAAATCAAGACTGCTGGATGGATTTAAATTAAGGCAGTCAAACGTGATTGCGTCTGAGGTGGAAAAGGACACGAGGATTGTTTCCTTCCTAATGCTGCCCGTGTATATAACGGATGGACAGATCACTGAAAAGCTGAGACATTGGGGAGTAATGCCTGCATCCCACATCAGACGGCGGAAATGGGCGGGGACGCAGGTTTTTGATGGTACGAGATATTTAAAAGTGAGATTCACGGACACGGTCACGTCTCTGCCATACTCAACCAAGTTTGAGACCATTGAAGGGGCAGAGTACTTTAGAGTACTGCACGATCGGCAGGAAAGGGTGTGCAGGCTCTGTCTCCAACCGGGGCACATTGTAAGAGAGTGTCCTGATTTCACCTGCCACAAATGTAAGAAACATGGACATTACGCACGCGAGTGCACGGTGGAAACGTGCAGGGGCTGCAAGAGAGCGGAGGACACCTGCGTCTGCTTGCAGACGGGAGCGGAGGAGGAGAAAGAGAAGACGGAGAATGGCGCGGGCGGAGAACGCAGGCTGGAGCAGCTGGAGGGATGCGCGCATGAGATTGAGGAAGGCGTGCACGAGTTGGATGAGAGCGAGATGGAGACGGAGAAGGAGATCGAGGAGGACGGGTCGGGAGAGGATGAGGACAAGCGACCGACGACGGCGGGAGGACGGAGTGAGGAAGCGGTAGAGAGAGGGAGGAGAGGACGGCGAGGAATCGAGCGAGCTGGCAGCTGGCGCTCTCGCAGCCAGAGCAGCGTCGAGACGAGAGGAAGGATAAAAGAAAGAAGGAAGACTTCGCGGGAGGTGAGCGCTGAACTCACAGACTTGTGTGAGGGTACTAAAACAAAGAAATTGATGAAAGAGGGGGGAGGGAAGGGAGAGGGATGACATGGATAAATGATTAGGATGACAGCAGTGTTTGGACTTTTCCTTTTTCATTTATCCTCAATGTTGAGCGGCCTGCACATAATTTCGCAGAATGCGAACGGACTGAAGAACCCAGACAAACTGGAAAAAATGTTGAATATATGTGCAGCGGATATTATTTGCATACAGGAGACGCACTGGGATGGACGGATGATCGACACCTGTAAGGCAATGTGGAAGGGCTCGGTTTATGCGAGCAGGACAGATGACAATGTGGGGGGGGTGGCAATTTTGTTGAAGGAGGGGCTAAAATCAAGTCTTGTGCAAAATGACAATGGGGGGAGGTTTATAAAGATTTTGTTTGAATTTAGAGGAGTTTCTTTTTCGTTAGCAAATGTTTATGCACCAAATGACTCGAGGGAGAGAGGACTCTTTTTCCAGAAGTACGAAGGCTTTATGGGGACCAGTGATTTTGTGTTGGGGGATTTTAATGTCAAGATGAGTAGATTAGACATCAGGGACAGTGGGAAATTTCGAAATGATGCCTCAAGAGGAATACTGAGTGAAATAATGAGGAAGTATCATATGTGGGACGTGTGGAGGCAGAAGAATCCTGAGGGGAAAGTGTTCTCCAGAACACAAATGTCGAATGAATGTTTGAAACAGAGCCGTATTGATTTAATTTTGATAAAAGAAAAGTATTATGATTTGGTCATGAATATGGAATATAAGGTTACGTGTCTCAGTGACCACACAACGGTACATCTTGAACTGGGTAGGAGGGAGGGGGGTAAGGGAGGGGGTTTGTGGCATTTCAATGCCAAACTACTGGAGGATGGTGACTTTAAAAAAAGAATGAAAGAGATTATTCAGCATGACAGCTCACAATGGTTGAATGGTGGGGAGGTGTTAGAGGGATGGGAAAATTTAAAGAAAAGAATCAGGAAGATAAGTATGAAACACGCAGCAAGGAGGAATTTCAAAAAGAAAGAGAGAGAAAAGTTCCTTAGAAGAGAAATCACACGTTTAAATGCTGCTGAGGTTATAAGTGAAGAAGCTGTGGTGAGCTGTCATGCTGAACTAAAGGAGATAGAGAGAATGAAATGTGAAGGTGCGATTGTGCGGAGCAGGGCGAGATATGCCGTAGAGGGGGAAAGGAACACTGGTTTTTTTTTGAGGATGGAGAAACAGAAACAACAGAAATGTTTTATCAGGGGAGTAAGGACTGAGGGGGGTGGGTTGAAGACAGACCTAGTGGGGATTTTGGGAGGTGTGCATGATTTTTACGGGAGGATGTTTACTAGCGAGGGAGTGGATGAGAGAGTGATGAAAGATGTGCTGGAGAGTGTGACTGTGAGTGTAACAGAAGAGGAGAGGGATGAATGTGACAGTGACATCACAGCAGAGGAAATAGAACAGGCAATTGCTGCTTTGAGTATGAATAGGAGTCCTGGTAGTGATGGCCTAACAGCCAATTTCTACAAAGCGTTTAAAGAACTGATGGGGCCGATTTTACATGCAGTTTTTAGAGAAATGGAAAGACGCCAGACAGTACCAGAATCATTCACAATGGGGATAATTACTCTGATCTTCAAGAAGGGGCAGGCTGATGATCTGGGGAACTACAGGCCAATCACACTACTGAATACAGACTACAAGGTGTTAATGAAAGTTTTTGCAAACAGACTAAAATATACTTTAAAATCAATCGTTCCAATAACACAAGCCTACAGTGTGCCGGATAGGGATATTGCAGACACAATTCTGAATATTAAAGGGATGGTGGAATATTTGAGGGCATCGGGAGAGGAGGGGATTATGTTGGCTTTAGATTTTAATAAAGCGTTTGATAGGGTGGAGCACGATTTTATGTGGGGAGTTCTAGAGCGGGTGGGATATGGTGAGAGGTTTAGAGGATGGTTAAAATTGATGTACAGACATGCGGTGGGGAGGGTGAAAGTGAATGGTGTTTTAACGGAAGTCTTCAAATTAGGGAGGTCAGTTAGGCAGGGGTGTCCGATGTCAGCACTCTTATACACGGTGGTGGCAGAGCCCTTGGCATGTATGATTAAAAGGGATGGAGAAATAAGAGGGATTGAGGTACAAGGTGGGGGTGGTCTTAGTAAAATACAGAAATACGCGGATGACACAACGGTGACTGTAAGGGATATGGCAAGTATAAAAAGGGTGGTGGAATTGGTGGAAATATATGGGAAGGCATCAGGTGCAAGAATAAATATGTTAAAGTCAGAAATCATGTTTTTAAATGGGGTAGTGGCAAGTGGGGGAGTACCATTCAAGGTACAGGAGCACAGGATGAAGGTTCTCGGGATATATGTGGGGATGGAGGGGGAGAGGGTGAGGGATGAAACATGGTCAGAGGTACTGAATAAAATACAGAGGGTGCTGAATTTTTGGAAGCTGAGGCGACTGACGGTTAAAGGGCGGGTGGTGGTGGTGAATAGTCTTTTGTTTTCAAAAATGGTTTATGTAATGGAGGTGCTAGAAGTGCCAGAATGGGTGGTGAAGAAATTGAATGAACTGATGGGGGGTTTTATATGGGGTGGGAAGAAAAGTAGAATAGCGAGAGCAACCTTGATTGGGGGGTATGAGCAGGGAGGTTTGAAATTAGTTGACATAGAGAGCAAAAAGAAGGCTTTAAGAATAAAACGGGGGAGGGCTTTCTTGTATGGGGAGGGAGAGCACTGCTGGAAGAAGGTGATGGGGTTTTTTTTAAAGAGGAAGCTGGGAAATGAGTTTGCAATGCTAATGCAGACAAACGCTTACCTGACGGCAGGACTCCCGCAGTTCTATAGAGAGATCCTGGCTGCACAGGCAGAGCTGCTGAAAAACGCGAGGTGGGACTGCACAGATCTGGAGACCATTAGAGAGGTGCCATTGTTTGGCAACGGGAACATCAAACATGAAGGACAGCCACTAAAGCCAAAATACTTTGTGGAAGCGGGACTCATGCAAATAAAACATGTCATGTATGAAGTGGTGCCAGGTTTTTTGTCGGCTACAGCCATTTACGAATGTGTGCATGAATACAATGATAGAATAAGTTTAGAGCAGGTAAGGAAGGACTACGAATTAGTGAAACAGAGCATACCGGGAAGGTGGAGGGAGAAAATAGACACAGAGGTGGTAGTGAATAGGACCGGGAGGGTACCGATGTTGTATATAGAGAGGGGGGGGGAATGGGTGACTTTGGAGGGAGTGAAAGTGAAACAGCTATACAGAATGTTTGTGAAACAGGTGGTGAAACTCCCGGCTTCCCTGGAGAACTGGTGCAGGGCAGATGGGACTCTGAACATAAAACAAGTGTGGGGGAAATGGAAGATTAAAGAAAACAGCATTGAAGCCGAGGATAATGATTTTAAACTACGACATAGGAAGATTTTTACGAATGTGGTCATGCACCAGTTTGACAGGGAGGTCTGGAGGATGTGTGATGTCTGTAAGGAGAAGGATGAGGATATTAGACACATGTATGTGGAGTGCGTGAGATTACGGCCGTTTTTTAAGAGACTGAAAACCTGTATGGTGGACAAGTTGAACATGGAATGGGAGATGGAGGATGGGTGGGACAAATTTGTGTTATTTGGGATTTGGGAGAAGAGCAGGGTGGAAAATAGTGGGCTGTGCAAATTTTTACTGAGCCATGCACGGTGGGCCATCAAAGCCAGAAGGAATGTGGCTCGGTTTGAAGGGAGGGTGGCACCGATTTGGGTGTTTTTCAAGGGCTTAGTGAAAAAACAGATTAATTATAAATACATCTGTGGGATTGAAGGTTTCGCCCCTCTCTTTTTGAGGGGGAACACGCTGGTGTCTGTGGACGAGAGGGAGAGATTGGTATGGGATTGGGGGGGAGGGGGTGGAGGGATTGGGGGAGCGGAAGTGAGTGATTGAAGGTTTTCTTCCATGTGATAAGGGGTATGGGGTATGTGTTGTACTGTTTTGGTTTTTTTTGCTGGTTTGTTACATGGTTTTTTGTGTATTTTTGCACATGCGTGTATAGAGATATATGTTTGAAGTTTGTAATATTATAAGTTGTTTTTTTGTTTTTTTTTGTTTTTTTTGTTGTTGAAATAGGAGAGTATAAAAAAGTGGAGAGAGGGCTTTGTGTAAAAGTAGCAGAAAAATTGTTTTATTTTTTGTCTGGTATGCAGGAATGTATATAAAATATATTTTTTAACGAAAATGTATTTTCATAATAAAAGACAAAAAAAAAAAAAAAAGATCTCGTTCGACCATTCCGATCTCGTCTGATCTCGGAAGCTAAGCAGGGTCGGGCCTGGTTAGTACTTGGATGGGAGACCGCCTGGGAATACCAGGTGCTGTAAGCATCTTCAACCAGCAGAGAGCGCTCTCGCTTAATCTACCCACACATATTTCAACGTGGTAACAGCAACAGCTCACGTCCTAAAGTGTTTTGCACATGGTTAAGGCACTTTAACTCCAACAAATAAAACCAACAAATCAATGACTTATATTCTATGACTTATCTTCAACTCCATATAAGAGGTATTTCAAGCTGCAGATTCTGCTTGCGGCCATACCAGCCTGGATGCACCCGATCTCGTCTGATCTCGGAAGCTAAGCAGGGTCGGGCCTGGTTAGTACTTGGATGGGAGACCGCCTGGGAATACCAGGTGCTGTAAGCTTTTTCAACCAGCAGAGAGCGCTCTCGCTTAATCTACCCACACATATTTCAACGTGGTAACAGCGACAGCTCATGTCCTAAAGTGTTTTGCACATGGTTAAGGCACTTTAACTCCAACAAATAAGTGCTTCTAAATTATTATCACCAACAAATCAATGACTTATATTATATGACTTATCTTCAACTCCATATAAGAGGTATTTCAAGCTGCAACTTCAGCTTACGGCCATACCAGCCTGGATGCGCCCGATCTCATCTGATCTCGGAAGCTAAGCAGGGTCGGGCCTGGTTAGTACTTGGATGGGAGACCGCCTGGGAATACCAGGTGCTGTAAGCATTTTCAACCAGCAGAGAGCGCTCTCGCTTAATCTACCCACACATATTTCAACGTGGTAACAGCGACAGCTCACGTCCTAAAGTGTTTTGCACATGGTTAAGGCACTTTAAACCCAACAAATAAGCGCTTCTAAATTATTATCACCAACAAATCAATGACTTATATTATATGACTTATCTTCAACTCCATATAAGAGGTATTTCAAGCTGCAGCTTCAGCTTACGGCCAGACCAGCCTGGATGCGCCCGATCTCGTCTGATCTCGGAAGCTAAGCAGGGTCGGGCCTGGTTAGTACTTGGATGGGAGACCGCCTGGGAATATCAGGTGCTGTAAGCTTTTTCAACCAGCAGAGAGCGCTCTCGCTTAATCTACCCACACATATTTCAACGTGGTAACAGCGACAGCTCACGTCCTAAAGTGTTTTGCACATGGTTAAGGCACTTTAACTCCAACAAATAAAACCAACAAATCAATGACTTATATTCTATGACTTATCTTCAACTCCATATAAGAGGTATTTCAAGCAGCAGATTCTGCTTACGGCCATACCAGCCTGGATGCGCCCGATCTCGTCTGATCTCGGAAGCTAAGCAGGGTCGGGCCTGGTTAGTACTTGGATGGGAGACCGCCTCGGAATACCAGGTGCTGTAAGCATTTTCAACCAGCAGAGAGCGCTCTCGCTTAATCTACCTACACATATTTCAACGTGGTAACAGCGACAGCTCACGTC
Source organism: Cololabis saira (assembly GCF_033807715.1). NCBI lineage: Eukaryota > Metazoa > Chordata > Actinopteri > Beloniformes > Belonidae > Cololabis > Cololabis saira. The sequence continues at coordinate 211,565 of NW_026906219.1, forward strand.
CTAAAGTGTTTTGCACATGGTTAAGGCACTTTAACTCCAACAAATAAGCGCTTCTAAATTATTATCACCAACAAATCAATGACTTGTATTATATGACTTATCTTCAACTCCATATAAGAGGTATTTCAAGCAGCAGATTCTGCTTACGGCCATACCAGCCTGGATGCGCCCGATCTTGTCTGATCTCCGAAGCTAAGCAGGGTCGGGCCTGGTTAGTACTTGGATGGGAGACCGCCTCGGAATACCAGGTGCTGTAAGCATTTTCAACCAGCAGAGAGCGCTCTCGCTTAATCTACCTACACATATTTCAACGTGGTAACAGCGACAGCTCACGTCCTAAAGTGTTTTGCACATGGTTAAGGCACTTTAACTCCAACAAATAAGCGCTTCTAAATTATTATCACCAACAAATCAATGACTTGTATTATATGACTTATCTTCAACTCCATATAAGAAGTATTTCAAGCTGCAGCTTCAGCTTATGGCCATACCAGCCTGGATGCGCCCGATCTCGTCTGATCTCGGAAGCTAAGCAGGGTCGGGCCTGGTTAGTACTTGGATGGGAGACCGCCTGGGAATACCAGGTGCTGTAAGCTTTTTCAACCAGCAGAGAGCGCTCTCGCTTAATCTACCCACACATATTTCAACGTGGTAAGAGCGACAGCTCACGTCCAAAAGTGTTTTGCACATGGTTAAGGCACTTTAACTCCAACAAATAAGCGCTTCTAAATTATTATCACCAACAAATCAATGACTTATATTATATGACTTATCTTCAACTCCATATAAGAGGTATTTCAAGCAGCAGCTTCTGCTTACGGCCATACCAGCCTGGATGCGCCCGATCTTGTCTGATCTCGGAAGCTAAGCAGGGTCGGGCCTGGTTAGTACTTGGATGGGAGACCGCCTGGGAATCCCAGGTGCTGTAAGCATTTTCAACCAGCAGAGAGCGCTCTCGCTTAATCTACCCACACATATTTCAACGTGGTAACAGCGACAGCTCACGTCCTAAAGTGTTTTGCACATGGTTAAGGCACTTTAACTCCAACAAATAAGCGCTTCTAAATTATTATCACCAACAAATCAATGACTTATATTATATGACTTATCTTCAACTCCATATAAGAGGTATTTCAAGCTGCAGCTTCAGCTTATGGCCATACCAGCCTGGATGCGCCCGATCTCGTCTGATCTTGGAAGCTAAGCAGGGTCGGGCCTGGTTAGTACTTGGATGGGAGACCGCCTGGGAATACCAGGTGCTGTAAGCTTTTTCAACCAGCAGAGAGCGCTCTCGCTTAATCTACCCACACATATTTCAACGTGGTAAGAGCGACAGCTCACGTCCAAAAGTGTTTTGCACATGGTTAAGGCACTTTAACTCCAACAAATAAGCGCTTCTAAATTATTATCACCAACAAATCAATGACTTATATTATATGACTTATCTTCAACTCCATATAAGAGGTATTTCAAGCAGCAGCTTCTGCTTACGGCCATACCAGCCTGGATGCGCCCGATCTTGTCTGATCTCGGAAGCTAAGCAGGGTCGGGCCTGGTTAGTACTTGGATGGGAGACCGCCTGGGAATACCAGGTGCTGTAAGCATTTTCAACCAGCAGAGAGCGCTCTCGCTTAATCTACCCACACATATTTCAACGTGGTAACAGCGACAGCTCACGTCCTAAAGTGTTTTGCACATGGTTAAGGCACTTTAACTCCAACAAATAAGCGCTTCTAAATTATTATCACCAACAAATCAATGACTTATATTATATGACTTATCTTCAACTCCATATAAGAGGTATTTCAAGCTGCAGCTTCAGCTTACGGCCATACCAGCCTGGATGCGCCCGATCTCGTCTGATCTCAGAAGCTAAGCAGGGTCGGGCCTGGTTAGTACTTGGATGGGAGACCGCCTGGGAATATCAGGTGCTGTAAGCTTTTTCAACCAGCAGAGAGCGCTCTCGCTTAATCTACCCACACATATTTCAACGTGGTAACAGCGACAGCTCACGTCCTAAAGTGTTTTGCACATGGTTAAGGCACTTTAACTCCAACAAATAAAACCAACAAATCAATGACTTATATTCTATGACTTATCTTCAACTCCATATAAGAGGTATTTCAAGCTGCAGCTTCAGCTTACGACCATACCAGCCTGGATGTGCCCGATCTCGTCTGATCTCGGAAGCTAAGCAGGGTCGGGCCTGGTTAGTACTTGGATGGGAGACCGCCTGGGAATATCAGGTGCTGTAAGCTTTTTCAACCAGCAGAGAGCGCTCTCGCTTAATCTACCCACACATATTTCAACGTGGTAACAGCGACAGCTCACGTCCTAAAGGGTTTTGCACATGGTTAAGGCACTTTAACTCCAACAAATATAACCAACAAATCAATGACTTATATGCTATGACTTATCTTCAACTCCATATAAGAGGTATTTCAAGCTGCAGCTTCTGCTTACAGCCATACCAGCCTGGATGCGCCCGATCTCGTCTGATCTCGGAAGCTAAGCAGGGTCGGGCCTGGTTAGTACTTGGATGGGAGACCGCCTGGGAATACCAGGTGCTGTAAGCATTTTCAACCAGCAGAGAGCGCTCTCGCTTAATCTACCCACACATATTTCAACGTGGTAAGAGCGACAGCTCACGTCCTAAAGTGTTTTGCACATGGTTAAGGCACTTTAACTCCAACAAATAAAACCAACAAATCAATGACTTATATTCTATGACTTATCTTCAACTCCATATAAGAGGTATTTCAAGCAGCAGATTCTGCTTACGGCCATACCAGCCTGGATGCGCCTGATCTCGTCTGATCTCGGAAGCTAAGCAGGTTCGGGCCTGGTTAGTACTTGGATGGGAGACTGCCTCGGAATACCAGGTGCTGTAAGCATTTTCAACCAGCAGAGAGCGCTCTCGCTTAATCTACCCACACATATTTCAACGTGGTAACAGCGACAGCTCACGTCCTAAAGTGTTTTGCACATGGTTAAGGCACTTTAACTCCAACAAATAAACGCTTCTAAATTATTATCACCAACAAATCAATGACTTATATTATATGACTTATCTTCAACTCCATATAAGAGGTATTTCAAGCAGCAGCTTCTGCTTACGGCCATACCAGCCTGGATGCGCCCAATCTCGTCTGATCTCGGAAGCTAAGCAGGGTCGGGCCTGGTTAGTACTTGGATGGGAGACCGCCTGGGAATACCAGGTGCTGTAAGCATTTTCAACCAGCAGAGAGCGCTCTCGCTTAATCTACCCACACATATTTCAACGTGGTAACAGCAACAGCTCACGTCCTAAAGTGTTTTGCCCATGGTTAAGGCACTTTAACTCCAACAAATAAAACCAACAAATCAATGACTTATATTCTATGACTTATCTTCAACTCCATATAAGAGGTATTTCAAGCTGCAGCTTCTGCTTACGGCCATACCAGCCTGGATGCACCCGATCTCGTCTGGGGCCTGTACTACGAAGCAAGTTCAACATATCCAGGATATCTTTTCCTTATCCAGATTCACTAAGCGGGACAATTGCAATCACGCTAAGCGGTCACACGACAGTGGTTATCAACTCGGTATATCAACCCAGGTTTCTCCAATCTGGATATGAGCGCGTGCACATAAAAGGGGCGGTGTTTTCAGCGCATGACCAATCGCAAGCATGGAGAAGTCCGCTGTCAGAGCCGCTTATTTCAGTAGCGAAGAGCAAACTATAATTTTACGGAAATATGATGAGTATAGGCATATAATACAGGCAAAAAGCAACACAGTTGCAGCTGCAAAATGCAGGAAAGACAGCTGGCAAAAGATCGCTGACTGTATAAATGTGTAAATTCATAGGGATATAAACATATATTTGAATATTCTGGGAATCTTAATCTTAAACTGTAAACCATGATCAGCAATATTAAAATAATAAAAGGCTTGCAATATTTCAGTTGATTTGTAATGAATCCAGAATGTATGACATTTTTTTGTTTTTGTGTTTGCATTACAGAAAATCACAATATTCTAATTTTCTGAGACAGTCCTGTATATATTGGTTCTATAACTATTGTTGTTGACCGATAACTTGTGCTGATGCTGTACCAAAGAATTGGGTTTTTTTATTTATTTTATTTTATTTTTTATTTTTTCAGGAGGGGGGTGTTTAGTATTTTAAAGTGACTTCTCAGAATGTTCGAGGGACGAAATTGAAAATCCCTTTTTTGCTATCCCCTTACAAATGCATCTTCTTTTTGATTTCTTCTTGATTTATTTATTTAATTGGTATTAGTTTTGGATTGACTGTACATCGGATTTTGGGTGATGATTTGTTTTATTTATTCATTGATTGATTTATTTTTTTTTTTCTCCTCCACCTCTTTTTTCTTTTTTTCCTTTTTTCCTTTTTTTTTGATTTTTTTGGATCGTTCATACAGGGAAAGCAAAGGGGTTTTGGTGGCCCTGAATACGCGTTCTGTTCGGAGGGATCCTCTCACGATCCGCGCACCAAGCTCCACTGGATTCTCTTCGAAAGGGCATGCCATTTTCCAAGAGAGCTGATTGGTCAGTGCGCGGTGCTTTTACACCCGGCGATCTGTATCTCGAACATAACCTGCTCCGGAGCAGGTTAGCGGTTCAGCATAAGTTACCATGGCGATGTGCCCCGATAAGAAGTGAACCACCGTCGTAGTCCTGAAAACCCAGGGTTAAACCTGAAGTTACCTCGCTAACCCCAAATCCCGCTTCGTAGTACAGGCCCCTGATCTCGGAAGCTAAGCAGGGTCGGGCCTGGTTAGTACTTGGATGGGAGACCGCCTGGGAATACCAGGTGCTGTAAGCTTTTTCAACCAGCAGAGAGCGCTCTCGCTTAATCTACCCACACATATTTCAACGTGGTAACAGCGACAGCTCATGTCCTAAAGTGTTTTGCACATGGTTAAGGCACTTTAACTCCAACAAATAAGTGCTTCTAAATTATTATCACCAACAAATCAATGACTTATATTATATGACTTATCTTCAACTCCATATAAGAGGTATTTCAAGCTGCAACTTCAGCTTACGGCCATACCAGCCTGGATGCGCCCGATCTCGTCTGATCTCGGAAGCTAAGCAGGGTCGGGCCCGGTTAGTACTTGGATGGGAGACCGCCTCGGAATACCAGGTGCTGTAAGCATTTTCAACCAGCAGAGAGCGCTCTCGCTTAATCTACCTACACATATTTCAACGTGGTAACAGCGACAGCTCACGTCCTAAAGTGTTTTGCACATGGTTAAGGCACTTTAAGTCCAACAAATAAGCGCTTCTAAATTATTATCACCAACAAATCAATGACTTGTATTATATGACTTATCTTCAACTCCATATAAGAAGTATTTCAAGCTGCAGCTTCAGCTTATGGCCATACCAGCCTGGATGCGCCCGATCTCGTCTGATCTCGGAAGCTAAGCAGGGTCGGGCCTGGTTAGTACCTGGATGGGAGACCGCCTGGGAATACCAGGTGCTGTAAGCTTTTTCAACCAGCAGAGAGCGCTCTCGCTTAATCTACCCACACATATTTCAACGTGGTAAGAGCGACAGCTCACGTCCAAAAGTGTTTTGCACATGGTTAAGGCACTTTAACTCCAACAAATAAAACCAACAAATCAATGACTTATATTCTATGACTTATCTTCAACTCCATATAAGAGGTATTTCAAGCTGCAGCTTCTGCTTACAGCCATACCAGCCTGGATGCGCCCGATCTCGTCTGATCTCGGAAGCTAAGCAGGGTCGGGCCTGGTTAGTACTTGGATGGGAGACCGCCTGGGAATACCAGGTGCTGTAAGCTTTTTCAACCAGCAGAGAGCGCTCTCGCTTAATCTACCCACACATATTTCAACGTGGTAAGAGCGACAGCTCACGTCCTAAAGTGTTTTGCACATGGTTAAGGCACTTTAACTCCAACAAATAAGCGCTTCTAAATTATTATCACCAACAAATCAATGACTTGTATTATATACTTATCTTCAACTCCATATAAGAAGTATTTCAAGCTGCAGCTTCAGCTTACGGCCATACCAGCCTGGATGCGCCCGATCTCGTCTGATCTCGGAAGCTAAGCAGGGTCGGGCCTGGTTAGTACTTGGATGGGAGACCGCCTGGGAATACCAGGTGCTGTAAGCTTTTTCAACCAGCAGAGAGCGCTCTCGCTTAATCTACCCACACATATTTCAACGTGGTAAGAGCGACAGCTCACGTCCTAAAGTGTTTTGCACATGGTTAAGGCACTTTAACTCCAACAAATAAAACCAACAAATCAATGACTTATATTCTATGACTTATCTTCAACTCCATATCAGAGGTATTTCAAGCTGCAGCTTCTGCTTACGGCCATACCAGCCTGAATGCGCCCGATCTCGTCTGATCTCGGAAGCTAAGCAGGGTCAGGCCTTGTTAGTACTTGGATGGGAGACCGCCTGGGAATACCAGGTGCTGTAAGCTTTTTCAACCAGCAGAGAGCGCTCACGCTTAATCTACCCACACATATTTCAACGTGGTAACAGCGACAGCTCACGTCCTAAAGTGTTTTGCACATGGTTAAGGCACTTTAACTCCAACAAATAAAACCAACAAATCAATGACTTATATTCTATGACTTATCTTCAACTCCATATCAGAGGTATTTCAAGCTGCAGCTTCTGCTTACGGCCATACCAGCCTGGATGCGCCCGATCTCATCTGATCTCGGAAGCTAAGCAGGGTCAGGCCTGGTTAGTACTTGGATGGGAGACCGCCTGGGAATACCAGGTGCTGTAAGCATTTTCAACCAGCAGAGAGAGCTCTCGCTTAATCTACCCACACATATTTCAACGTGGTAAGAGCGACAGCTCACGTCCTAAAGTGTTTTGCACATGGTTAAGGCACTTTAACTCCAACAAATAAGTGCTTCTAAATTATTATCACCAACAAATCAATGACTTATATTATATGACTTATCTTCAACTCCATATAAGAGGTATTTCAAGCTGCAACTTCAGCTTACGGCCATACCAGCCTGGATGCGCCCGATCTCGTCTGATCTCGGAAGCTAAGCAGGGTCGGGCCCGGTTAGTACTTGGATGGGAGACCGCCTCGGAATACCAGGTGCTGTAAGCATTTTCAACCAGCAGAGAGCGCTCTCGCTTAATCTACCTACACATATTTCAACGTGGTAACAGCGACAGCTCACGTCCTAAAGTGTTTTGCACATGGTTAAGGCACTTTAAGTCCAACAAATAAGCGCTTCTAAATTATTATCACCAACAAATCAATGACTTGTATTATATGACTTATCTTCAACTCCATATAAGAAGTATTTCAAGCTGCAGCTTCAGCTTATGGCCATACCAGCCTGGATGCGCCCGATCTCGTCTGATCTCGGAAGCTAACCAGGGTCGGGCCTGGTTAGTACCTGGATGGGAGACCGCCTGGGAATACCAGGTGCTGTAAGCTTTTTCAACCAGCAGAGAGCGCTCTCGCTTAATCTACCCACACATATTTCAACGTGGTAAGAGCGACAGCTCACGTCCAAAAGTGTTTTGCACATGGTTAAGGCACTTTAACTCCAACAAATAAAACCAACAAATCAATGACTTATATTCTATGACTTATCTTCAACTCCATATAAGAGGTATTTCAAGCTGCAGCTTCTGCTTACGGCCATACCAGCATGGATGCGCCCGATCTCGTCTGATCTCGGAAGCTAAGCAGGGTCGGGCCTGGTTAGTACTTGGATGGGAGACCGCCTGGGAATACCAGGTGCTGTAAGCTTTTTCAACCAGCAGAGAGCGCTCTCGCTTAATCTACCCACACATATTTCAACGTGGTAACAGCGACAGCTCACGTCCAAAAGTGTTTTTCACATGGTTAAGGCACTTTAACTCCAACAAATAAGCGCTTCTAAATTATTATCACCAACAAATCAATGACTTATATTATATGACTTATCTTCAACTCCATATAAGAGGTATTTCAAGCTGCAGCTTCAGCTTACAGCCATACCAGCCTGGATGCGCCCGATCTCGTCTGATCTCGGAAGCTAAGCAGGGTCGGGCCTGGTGAGTACTTGGATGGGAGACCGCCTGGGAATATCAGGTGCTGTAAGCTTTTTCAACCAGCAGAGAGCGCTCTCGCTTAATCTACCCACACATATTTCAACGTGGTAACAGCGACAGCTCATGTCCTAAAGTGTTTTGCACATGGTTAAGGCACTTTAACTCCAACAAATAAAACCAACAAATCAATGACTTATATTCTATGACTTATCTTCAACTCCATATAAGAGGTATTTCAAGCTGCAGCTTCAGCTTACGGCCATACCAGCCTGGATGCGCCCGATCTCGTCTGATCTCGGAAGCTAAGCAGGGTCGGGCCTGGTTAGTACTTGGATGGGAGACCGCCTGGGAATATCAGGTGCTGTAAGCTTTTTCAACCAGCAGAGAGCGCTCTCGCTTAATCTACCCACACATATTTCAACGTGGTAACAGCGACAGCTCACGTCCTAAAGGGTTTTGCACATGGTTAAGGCACTTTAACTCCAACAAATAAAACCAACAAATCAATGACTTATATGCTATGACTTATCTTCAACTCCATATAAGAGGTATTTCAAGCTGCAGCTTCTGCTTACAGCCATACCAGCCTGGATGCGCCCGATCTCGTCTGATCTCGGAAGCTAAGCAGGGTCGGGCCTGGTTAGTACTTGGATGGGAGACCGCCTGGGAATACCAGGTGCTGTAAGCTTTTTCAACCAGCAGAGAGCGCTCTCGCTTAATCTACCCACACATATTTCAACGTGGTAAGAGCGACAGCTCACGTCCTAAAGTGTTTTGCACATGGTTAAGGCACTTTAACTCCAACAAATAAGCGCTTCTAAATTAATTATCACCAACAAATCAATGACTTGTATTATATACTTATCTTCAACTCCATATAAGAAGTATTTCAAGCTGCAGCTTCAGCTTACGGCCATACCAGCCTGGATGCGCCCGATCTCGTCTGATCTCGGAAGCTAAGCAGGGTCGGGCCTGGTTAGTACTTGGATGGGAGACCGCCTGGGAATACCAGGTGCTGTAAGCTTTTTCAACCAGCAGAGAGCGCTCTCGCTTAATCTACCCACACATATTTCAACGTGGTAAGAGCGACAGCTCACGTCCTAAAGTGTTTTGCACATGGTTAAGGCACTTTAACTCCAACAAATAAAACCAACAAATCAATGACTTATATTCTATGACTTATCTTCAACTCCATATCAGAGGTATTTCAAGCTGCAGCTTCTGCTTACGGCCATACCAGCCTGAATGCGCCCGATCTCGTCTGATCTCGGAAGCTAAGCAGGGTCAGGCCTTGTTAGTACTTGGATGGGAGACCGCCTGGGAATACCAGGTGCTGTAAGCTTTTTCAACCAGCAGAGAGCGCTCACGCTTAATCTACCCACACATATTTCAACGTGGTAACAGCGACAGCTCACGTCCTAAAGTGTTTTGCACATGGTTAAGGCACTTTAACTCCAACAAATAAAACCAACAAATCAATGACTTATATTCTATGACTTATCTTCAACTCCATATCAGAGGTATTTCAAGCTGCAGCTTCTGCTTACGGCCATACCAGCCTGGATGCGCCCGATCTCATCTGATCTCGGAAGCTAAGCAGGGTCAGGCCTGGTTAGTACTTGGATGGGAGACCGCCTGGGAATACCAGGTGCTGTAAGCATTTTCAACCAGCAGAGAGCGCTCTCGCTTAATCTACCCACACAAATTTCAACGTGGTAACAGCGACAGCTCATGTCCTAAAGTGTTTTGCACATGGTTAAGGCACTTTAACTCCAACAAATAAGCGCTTCTAAATTCTTATCACCAAGAAATCAATGACTTATATTCTATGACTTATCTTCAACTCCATATAAGAGGTATTTCAAGCAGCAGATTCTGCTTACGGCCATACCAGCCTGGATGCGCCTGATCTCGTCTGATCTCGGAAGCTAAGCAGGGTCGGGCCTGGTTAGTACTTGGATGGGAGACCGCCTGGGAATACCAGGTGCTGTAAGCTTTTTCAACCAGCAGAGAACGCTCTCGCTTAATCTACCCACACATATTTCAACGTGGTAACAGCGACAGCTCACGTCCTAAAGTGTTTTGCACATGGTTAAGGCACTTTAATTCCAAACAAATAAAACCAACAAATAAATGACTTATATTCTATGACTTATCTTCAACTCCATATAAGAGGTATTTCAAGCAGCAGCTTCTGCTTACGGCCATACCAGCCTGGATGCGCCCGATCTCGTCTGATCTCGGAAGCTAAGCAGGGTCGGGCCTTGTTAGTACTTGGATGGGAGACCGCCTGGGAATACCAGGTGCTGTAAGCATTTTCAACCAGCAGAGAGCGCTCTCGCTTAATCTACCCACACATATTTCAACGTGGTAACAGCGACAGCTCACGTCCTAAAGTGTTTTGCACATGGTTAAGGCACTTTAACTCCAACAAATAAGCGCTTCTAAATTATTATCACCAACAAATCAATGACTTGTATTATATGACTTATCTTCAACTCCATATAAGAAGTATTTCAAGCTGCAGCTTCGGCTTATGGCCATACCAGCCTGGATGCGCCCGATCTCGTCTGATCTCGGAAGCTAAGCAGCGTAGGGCCTGGTTAGTACTTGGATGGGAGACCGCCTGGGAATACCAGGTGCTGTAAGCTTTTTCAACCAGCAGAGAACGGTCTTGCTTAATCTAGCCACACATATTTCAACGTGGTAACAGCGACAGCTCACGTCCTAAAGTGTTTTGCACATGGTTAAGGCACTTTAACTCCAACAAATAAAACCAACAAATCAATGACTTATATTCTATGACTTATCTTCAACTCCATATAATAGGTATTTCAAGCTGCAGCTTCTGCTTACGGCCATACCAGCCTGAATGCGCCCGATCTCGTCTGATCTCGGAAGCTAAGCAGGGTCAGGCCTTGTTAGTACTTGGATGGGAGACCGCCTGGGAATACCAGGTGCTGTAAGCTTTTTCAACCAGCAGAGAGCGCTCACGCTTAATCTACCCACACATATTTCAACGTGGTAACAGCGACAGCTCACGTCCTAAAGTGTTTTGCACATGGTTAAGGCACTTTAACTCCAACAAATAAAACCAACAAATCAATGACTTATATTCTATGACTTATCTTCAACTCCATATCAGAGGTATTTCAAGCTGCAGCTTCTGCTTACGGCCATACCAGCCTGGATGCGCCCGATCTCATCTGATCTCGGAAGCTAAGCAGGGTCGGGCCTGGTTAGTACTTGGATGGGAGACCGCCTGGGAATACCAGGTGCTGTAAGCATTTTCAACCAGCAGAGAGCGCTCTCGCTTAATCTACCCACACAAATTTCAACGTGGTAACAGCGACAGCTCATGTCCTAAAGTGTTTTGCACATGGTTAAGGCACTTTAACTCCAACAAATAAGCGCTTCTAAATTCTTATCACCAAGAAATCAATGACTTATATTCTATGACTTATCTTCAACTCCATATAAGAGGTATTTCAAGCAGCAGATTCTGCTTACGGCCATACCAGCCTGGATGCGCCTGATCTCATCTGATCTCGGAAGCTAAGCAGGGTCGGGCCTGGTTAGTACTTGGATGGGAGACCGCCTGGGAATACCAGGTGTTGGACTATTGGACTAATATGATTATGAATTCATGACATATGTGAGTGGGTGAACATTTCTCTTGGGCCAGTAAAGGGCCGAAGCCAAGCCAAAGTTTATGCTGCATGACTCCAGACCAGATAACAGACTCCATGGGGTTTACGACACCTGGGAGGGGGGTCAGGCGCAGTATAGCCCCCACAAACCCAGCAGGGTTCCTGCCAGACCTGGAGGAACAAAGGAAAAGACAACGCAAAGGGACCAGGGACAGACTCCCTGGGGTGACGACACCAGGGGGGGTCAGACTAAATGGAGCCCCAGGAAGCAAGCTCTGAAGGGGGGGACTGTCCCTCTCAGTAAAACCGCCCCAAGCCCAAAAGCGGGAAGCACCCAATCACTTGCCAGGGGCTGGTGACATCACGCAGCCCGCGAAACTCAAAAGCTCCCTTCCTGCCCAGTGCTCACTCTCTCCCTCAGCCAGCGGACCGGACAAGACGTGCCTGCCGACGGTGCAGCCGCTGCCGCATCTACTCCCCGAGAGCCTGGGGTGGGGGGGGAGCCGTTCCGGACCTGCATTAACGGGCCGGGCGTAAAATCCGATACCAGAGCACGGCGCTCTCAACTCTTTCTGTCTGCTAACTCCTTTCTTCCTTTGAGCACTTTCTCCACACCAGGGACCGTGCGTCCAGGAAGATTGCTCCGCCAGAACCCGCTGTAGAAGCTCCAGCCTTGGACCCGCGAACCCCTCCCGCAGCCCTGCGACACACAAGGGACGTGAGCCGACGTTCCGAAGGAGGAACCGGCCCCCCCGTCGCAACGAGGCCGGTGTTGAGGCCGCGGTCAGGACCAGAGAGCCGGCGTGAGGCGCCGCTGCAGCAACTGTTGCCCTTTTCTTTTTGAAGTAGGAGCAGGACAGAGACTGAGGGACCGCTCGCTATCGGAGCATCCCCGCCAGAAGCGATCGGCGGTGGGGTCAAAGCTGAACCGGACCTCTCCGACACCGGGAACCCCGGCAGGAACCCGGTCACCACCGACAGAGCCCGCAGATCCAGAATCCAGAGGAGACGTGAGGTGGCGTTTGGGCGATCAGTCAGTTAGAACGGTGTAAAGCTGAACTTATGTTTAATGAGATTACTGTATGCGTATTACTGTACGTTATCATTATTGTGTTCTTTATCATCTTTATTAGGGCCCGAGCACTGAAAGTGCGAGGACCCTATTGTATCTGTGATGTTTATTATTAGGGCCCGAGCACTGAAAGTGCGAGGACCCTATTGTATCTGTGATGTTTATTATTATTATTATTAGGGCCCGAGCACTGAAAGTGCGAGGACCCTATTGTATCTGTGATGTTTATTATTAGGGCCCGAGCACCTTCAGTGCGAAGGCCCTATTGTATCTGTAGGAATTTTTTCTTTCTTTTTCTTCTGACGAAAGGAGGTCCTTTTTGCCCCCCTAAACGTGCCCAAAAAGTCACCAAATTTTGCATGCAAGTCAGGCCTGGCGAAAAATTTGATATTTAATGGTTTGCATTAATGGGCGTGGCAAAATGGCTCAACAGCGCCCCCTTGAAAACTTTGTGCCTCAAGCCCCAGAATGCGGTATGTCGTACACGCACGAAAATCGGTACACACCTGTATCATGGCGCACCTGAAAGAAAAGGCTCTTGGCGTCATGCCCGAAACCGAACAGGAAGTCGGCCATTTTGAATTAGTTGTGTCATTTTGGCGAAATTTATGCCATTCCTTCGAAAGTTAATTCAGCCCGAACCGTAACGTGCACCCAAGTGTGTTATACATCAAAATGTGCGTCTCCATCCTGCGACTACACGCATTACTTTTCTCTTTCAAAAGCGTTACCGTGGCGATGATAGACGCCAAAAAGCGCGGCCACCCTTCATCTGGTTGGTTCAGACAGAAAAAACTTTGCGCCTCAAGCCCCATAATACGGTTTGACGTACATGAACGAAAATTGGTACACTCCTGTATCATGTCGCAACTAAAAGAAAAGTCTCTTGGCGCCATGGCCGAAACCGAACAGGAAGTCGGCCATTTTGAACATTCTGAATTAATTGCGTAATTTTGGAGCAATATATGCCATTCCTTCGAGAGTTAATTCAGCCCGAACCGTATCGTGAACCCAGATGTGTTATACATCAAAATGTGCGTCTCCATCCTGCGACTACACGCATTACTTTTCTCTTTCAAAAGTGTTACCGTGGCGACGCTAGATGCCAACAAGCGGACCCCCCCTTCATCTGATTGGTCCATATTTGATAGTTCCCCAAAAGGCACCAAATTTGGCATGCAAGCCAGGCCTGGCGATAAATTTGATCTTTCATGGTTTGCATTAATGGGCGTGGCAAAATGGCTCAACAGCGCCCCCCGGAAAACTTTGTGCCTCAAGCCCCACAATACGGTTTGACGTACATGCACGAAAATCGCTACACACCTGTATCATGTCACAACTAAAAGAAAAGTCTCTTGGCGCCATGGCCGAAACCGAACAGGAAGTCGGCCATTTTGAATAAATTGTGTCATTTTGGCGAAATTTATGCCATTCCTTCGGCAGTTAATTCAGCCCGAACCGTAACGTGCACCCAGGTGTGTTATACATCAAAATGTGCGTCTACATCCTGCGACACCACGCATTACTTTTCTCTTTCAAAAGTATTACCGTGGCGACGCTAGACGCCAAAAGGCGCGCCCCCCCTTCATGTGATTGGTCCATATTTGATAGTTCTCCAAAAGTCACCAAATTTTGCATGCAAGCCAGACTTGGCGATAAATTTGATATTTCATGGTTTGCATTAATGGGCGTGGCCTAACGGCTCAACAGCGCCCCCTAGAATACTTTTATCTGCCATAACTTTTGAATGGTTTGACATAGGAAGTCGTGGGTGGTGTCATGGGACTCTGTAATGAGTCCTTAAGCTTCGTTGGCCTTAATTAGCCCCGCCCCTTCTTCTGATTGGTTGTCCCGATTTCCTGCTATAACATTGGAATGGTTTGACATAGAGAGTCGTAGGTGGTGTCATCAGATTCTTTATGGAGTCCTTGACCTTCATTGGCCAGAATTAGCCCCGCCTCTTCTTCTGATTGGTTGTCCCTTTTTTCTGCTATAATCTTTTAATGGTTTGACGTAGGAAGTCGTGGGTGGTGTCGTGGGACTTTGTACTGAGTTCTTAAGCTTCGTTGGCCTTAATTAGCCCCGCCCCTTCTTCTGATTGGTTGTCCTGATTTTCTGCTATAACTTTGGAATGGTTTAACATAGAAAGTCGTGGGTGGTGTCATGGGACTCTGTAATGAGTCCTTAAGCTTAGTTGGCTTTAATTAGCCCCGCCCCTTCTTCTGATTGGTTGTCCCGATTTCCTGCTATAACTTTGGAATGGTTTGACATAGGGAGTCGTGGGTGGGGTCATCAGATTCTTTATGGAGTCCTTGACCTTCATTGGCCTGAATTAGCCCCGCCCTTTCTTCTGATTGGTTGTCCCTTTTTTCTGCTATAACTTTTGAATGGTTTGACATAGGAAGTCGTGGGTGGTGTCATGGGAATCTGTAATGAGTCCTTAAGCTTCGTTGGCCTTAATTAGCCCCGCCCCTTCTTCTGATTGGTTGTCCCGATTTTCTGCTATAACTTTGGAATGGTTTGACATAGAGAGTCGTGGGTGGTGTCATCACATTCTGTATGGAGTCCTTGACCTTCATTGGCCTGAATTAGCCCCGCCCCTTCTTCTGATTGGTTGTCCCTTTTTTCTGCTATATCTTTTGAATGGTTTGACATAGGAAGTCGTGGGTGGTGTTATTTCTGATATGCTTATGGGGGCGGTGGCCGTGAGTGCGAGGGCCCGTTCATCGCTGCTTGCAGCTTTAATTATTATTATTATTCTCGCCGTAAATAAATTGCCTTTTTGGAGGCCTTAAAATGCTGGAAAACTCACCAAATTTTGCACACGCTTCCAGAGTCGCGTAAAATTACGTATTTTATGGGCGACAGGCATGGGTCCACAAGAATGGGCTCTATAGCGCCACCTATTTTATGTTTTTTGACGAGCCCCACAATATGGTTTGACTTACAGCAATGACCTTTATGTGAGTATTATATTAGACAAAGAGCTACAAAAAAGTCTTTTGGACCCATGGTCTAAGTTACACAGGAAGTCCGGCATTTTGAACAGAAAATGTCATTTTTCATGAATTCTGATCATTTCTAGGCCTCGTACTTTAACGAACTCCTCCTAGAGATTTTATCGAATTGGCTCACAACTTGGTTTGTACAATCTAGACACATGGCCGACGCTAAATTGCGAAGCTTTTAAGTTTCTGCCAGAGGGCGTGACCGTAGTGATCCGGCGAAGTTTGAGGTCATTTTTAAGCTTCGCCATCAAACATCAATTGGCTGTAATTCAGCAATACATGATTTGATGTGGTCGAAAACGTATGTGCATGATTGTAGGTTGAGCCTGAAGACATCTATGGTGGAATATTCAGGATCGGTTGTAGCGCCACCTGTTGGCACCAGGAATTGTCATGTCTTCTAGTTTGCATCTGTGCTCCAAACGAGATCAGTTTCTTGATCTCAAAGTTGGTGAGATAATAGGTAAGGCATTGACGATGAGTGACAGAGAAAACTGTAAGTTTGTGTCAAAGGGCGTTGCTGTCAGAGGTTGTCAAATTTCGGGATCTCGCCATGAACATAAAAGTTGTTGTAACTTAAACATAATTGGTCAGAATGAACCCAAATTCAATACATTTAATCGGGCTTGCATTCTGAACAAGTGGATATGACAATCTTGGATGAACTCCATAGCGCCACCTTTTGGTCAGGTATACATTTTTCATCAAATTATGTGCTTTAGTTGCTGTTTGGTTTATCCAATCTTAATGTGATCGACACATATGATTGTCAGTAGGTCCCTTGTTGACCGTGTCGCGTATCGTGGCCGTAATTTGAAAGGAATTGGCATTTTTATGTCACTCTGTATTTCTGGTAAAATATTAATTAAAAATCAGAGATTTTGTGTAAGGCAAATTAAATGGCAGTTTCAGATAGCTTACAACAGGACTAAAAAATCATACACTGGAACATATTATTTTCTGAGAACTCCGTCACTCTAAAAATTAAAAAAATGAACTAATAACATAAAAAGCTATGTCTTTGTCACAAAATGTCAAAATTGACATCCGACTTCATAGATATGTTGTTTACTATAATGAGAAAATATCTTGTGAATTTCATAAGCCTGAGTGGGACCGTTGATTTTAGATTAATATTTATGTTAAATTCACTGGATTCTTAACTCTGACTGACTGCCTGCAGCGGGTGACAGCAAAGGAGGAGAGGAGAGAAAGGAGGGGTGCTCCCGCGGGGGACGGAGGGAGGGGTGGGGGGTAGGGGGGGGGCTTGTTATGCGCGCGCATCTCCCGCGGGGGGGCGGGGCATTGGAGCTGACGTTCAGCGCGGCCGCCATCTTGGATAAGGTACCGACGGCCATCTTGGAGAGGCTGGCAGAGATTTAGTTATGAAACAGGACGCTGTCACACATTAAAAATACGTACTTTTATGCTGAAAGACTTTGTATTATGCTCTTTTACAAAGACATGGTATGGAATATTGATAAATGTATAAATTAATTAATTGTATAAAGAAACAAGTTTGATTGTTCATTTGAATTTATTTGAAGGGCAGAGGGGTGTGTTGTTGTATTTATTTATATATATTTATTTATTTATTTATTTGAGAGTGAGAGTGAACTTTGTAATATTATAAGTCCTCTTGGCTTCCTATTCCTATCCATTTTTCATTGACTGTTTTTTGTTTTTTTTTTTATAGCAAAAGGTGCAAATAAAAATATACACCGTCGGAATTCGGAAACTGATGATTATTTTTTCATCCACTGCATCTTTCATCCACTGGTGCGTTCAGGGACAATTGGAATTTACTCAATTTGGCGAGAATTGACCATTGTGGTTTCTCCTGTTTACTGGTGTGATGAGTGATATCTAAATATTGTAATCTTTAAAGGAGCTTGAGGCTCCTTTTAAGAAATGAGACTCTCTAGCGCCACCCTTCACCACGACGGCCGTTGGGGGTACTGCAGCCAACAGCGAAGCCGGCACGGGAGAACGGGGAGAACGCGCATGCAGCGTCAATTGACGTCACATCCGCAGGACAGCGCGGGAAATTCCGGGCACAATTGCAGCACATTTTGCAGCACACAGCCTGTTCAAGGCAAAGGACAGATACGCTAGAGGGCTCATTCTTTTTGGTTTGGAACGCTTCATCTGACATTATTACTAGAAAACTTAAAACGTATACACATTTTTTTCATAAATCCTGCCTCAATCCTGCCTCATGCTCCTTTAATTACCAACTTCATCTAATTAATGTTTTTCATCTAACCTCAGTAGTGTGAGATATTGTTTCAATGGGAAACTGCACACAAACTCAGCGGCGGTTGGTGTTGTTTTTCCTATGGGCAAGCCAGGCCTGGTGATAAATTTGATTTTTCATGGTTTGCATTAATGGGCGTGGCCTAACGGCTCAACAGCGCCCACTAGAATACTTTTCTCTGCCATAACTTTTGAAAGGTTTGACATAAAGAGTCGTGGGTGGTATCATGGGACTCGGTATTGAGTCCTTGACCATAATTGGCGAAAATTAGCCCCGCCCCTTCTTCTGATTGGTTGTCCCGATTTTCTGCTATAACTTTTGAATGGTTTGACATAGAGAGTCGTGGGTGGTGTCATCACATTCTGTATGGAGTCCTTGACCTTCATTGGCCTGAATTAGCCCCGCCCCTTCTTCTGATTGGTTGTCCCTTTTTTCTGCTATAACTTTCGAATGGTTTGACATAGGAAGTCGTGGGTGGTGTCATTTTTGATATGCTTATGGGGGGCGGTGGCCGTGAGTGCGAGGGCCCGTTCATCGCTGCTTGCAGCTTTAATTATTATTATTATTCTCGCCGTAAATAAATTGCCTTTTTGGAGGCCTTAAAATGCTCGAAAACTCACCAAATTTTGCACACGCTTCCAGAGTCGCGTAAAATTACGTATTTTATGGGCGACAGGCATGGGTCCACAAGAATGGGCTCTATAGCGCCACCTATTTTATGTTTTTTGACGAGCCCCACAATATGGTTTGACTTACAGCAAGGACCTTTATGTGAGTATTATATTAGACAAAGAGCTACAAAAAAGTATTTTGGACCCATGGTCTAAGTTACACAGGAAGTCCGGCATTTTGAACAGAAAATGTCATTTTTCATGAATTCTGATCATTTCTAGGCCTCGTACTTTAACGAACTCCTCCTAGAGATTTTATCGAATTGGCTCACAACTTGGTTTGTACAATCTAGACACATGGCCGACGCTAAATTGCGAAGCTTTTAAGTTTCTGCCAGAGGGCGTGATTGTAGTGATCCGGCGAAGTTTGAGGTCATTTTTAAGCTTCGCCATCAAACATCAATTGGCTGTAACTCAGCAATACATGATTTGATGTGGTTGAAAACGTATGTGCATGATTGTAGACTGAGCCTGAACCCATCTATGGTGGAATATTCAGGATCGGTTGTAGCGCCACCTGTTGGCACCAGGAATTGTCATGTCTTCTAGTTTGCATCTGTGCTCCAAACGAGATCAGTTTCTTGATCTCAAAGTTGGTCAGATAATAGGTAAGGCGTTGACGATGAGTGACAGAGAAAACTGTAAGTTTGTGTCAAAGGGCGTGGCCGTTAGAGGTTGTCAAATTTCGGGGTCTCGCCATGAACATAAAAGTTGTTGTAACTTAAACATAATTGGTCAGAATTAACCCAAAATCAATTCATTTAATCAGGCTTCCATTCTGAACAAGTGGATATGACAATCTTGGATGAACTCCAAAGCGCCACCTTTTGGTCAGGTATACATTTTTCATCAAATTATGTGCTGTAATGGCTGTTTCGTTCATCCAATCTTAATCCAATCGACACATATGATTGTCAGTAGGTCCCTTGTTGACCGTGTCGCGTATCGTGGTCGTAATTTGAAAGGAATTGGCATTTTTATGTCACTCTGTATTTCTGGTAAAATATTAATTAAAAATCAGAGATTTTGTGTAAGGAAAATTAAATGGCAGTTTCAGATAGCTTACAACAGGACTAAAAAATCATACACTGGAACATATTATTTTTGAAGAACTCCGTCACTCTAAAAATTAAAAAAATGAACTAATAACATAAAAAGCTATGTCTTTGTCACAAAATGTCAAAATTGACATCCGACTTCATAGATATGTTGTTTACTATAATGAGAAAAAATATCATGTTAATTCCATAAGTCAAAGATACATGAGTGATTTTTAAATAATATTTATGTGTGATCAGGCTGCCTGACATGTTGATCTCTCAGTCTCTCAGCTCCAGCAGCTCCAGCAGAGTGGAGAGGGGAGGGGCTGAGCTCCCGCCGGGCGCAGGTGTTTGGAATGCGTGCGCAGCTCCCCCGGGGGCGGGGGGGGTGGGGGTGGGTGGAGGGGGTTGGGGGGGTGGAGTTTGGAATGCGCGCGCAGCTCCCACGGGGGGGAGGGGCTGGTGTTCAGCGCGGCCGCCATCTTGGTCAAGGCGCCGCATTGACTGCCTGAGAACATCGGGCGTGGCCGCCATCTTGGATCGTTTTTTTTTTTTTTTTTTTTTTTTTACTTTATTTAAAAGAATTATCACAAAACAGTATACACGAACAGTATACAAATAAAAAACAGAACATGTGCCAGGGGTGATGTTTGTTATTCAAGAAGATTAAACGTAACACAAGTCTACGGTTTTAAAAGCCTTTTCATTTGTTGATTTTAGGATTAATTTCAAGTAAAGTTCCATTTCTTTCTGGAAAACAAAAAAACAAGGGGTTTTCTTTGAAAATTTACTCTTATGAATATGGAATTTGGCAAGAAATAAAAACAGATTTATCAAAAAGTAACATTTTCCTTCTTTTTTAGAGAAACAATGGAAACCAAAAACAACATTTTCCCAATATAAATTAAAATCTATACCAAAGGAGTCAATAATAAATTTGCTAATATCTGCCCATAGTTTTTTCGAATGAGAGCAAAGCCAAAATAAATGGACAACTGTTTCTGGATGTAAATTACAGAAGGAACAATTTGTATTAATGTCCTTTTTAAATTTCTGCATGTAATGGTTAGCAGGATCATATTTATGTATGATTTTGTAAGAGACCTCCTTAACCTTATTTGTGATTAAAAACTTGTTAGGAAGCATCCAAGTTTTTTTCCAATCAATATGATCTGTGAAACGATTCCAATAAACAGTAATATTAGGGGTAGCAACAATATCTTTTTGAAATAAGGCACATACCCTTTTATTATTATTCTTTTGGGTCAGTGAAAAACATATTTTACCTATTGGGGAGTCAGTTGAGAATGGGACAGACACATTTCTAGACGAGGAAGTACAACTGTTTTTAAAAAGCATTAAGGTGCCTGATGGAATAGCATTGGCGACAACTGAGAATTCTTCAGGAGTTATTTGAAGACTATGTCGTGATGAAAAGTCTCCGTAAGACAGCACAACTCCTTCCTCATTTAGCAGCGGACTCACCAGCCAGATCCGGTTCTGAAACCAGGTTTAAAAAAAAGGATTTATTTCTAACTAGGATATCTCTATTGTTCCAAATAATATAACGGTGGGGTGAAAAGTTATGCTTATAGATAAGAGTCCATGCAAGGAGGACCTGTTTATGAAATACAGATAACTTAACTGGAATTTTTTCTACATTATAATTACAAGACAGTATGAAATGAAGGCCTCCAAAACGAGAGAAAATATGGTGGGGAATAAAATTCCAGATTGAGGTGGGATTCTTCATAAAATTTTTCGCCCAATTAATTTTAAATGTATTGTTTAAAGTTTTAAAATCCAGGAAATTAAGCCCTCCAGATTCATAAGTATTCATGACTATACTTTTTCTAATGTAATGTATACGATTTTTCCATAGGAAATTAAAAAGCATCTGGTTAACAGTTTTACTAATTTTATTATCTAAATGTAGTGAGATAGCAGCATAAGTTAGTCGAGAAATTCCTTGGATCGGTATCGCTTTGACTCCAGTGCGTTCACTTCTATTGTGGAAGGAGGTGTCTGCATAAGTAAAATAACTATAACTTGCTTAATTTTCAACCGATTTTCACGCAGTTTTCTTTGTTACAAACGGCAGACATGTAGCTACGATACAGGATGCTTGATGTACGTTAAATATGCAGGCTTTCATGCTAAACTACGTTCTGCAGGTAGTCACACTACTGGTTATGCTATTCAGGTATACACACACACACACACACACACACACACACACACATATATATATATATATATATATATATACATACACAAACACACACACAATATACACAAAACAAAATACAGTATAGCATATTAATGAATGTATTAATATATTTGAATAACAGACATAACAAACTTAAAAACAAAAAACATAATGGATGACAGCATACAATTGTCATAATGGAGCAAAAAAAAGAAACATTTGGAAGGAGTGTGTGTGTGAGGAATTGTATTTTAGTGTTATAAATGAAATTATATAATAATGCAATCGCTATGATATATAATTTTACAATATAATACAGTCAAAAATATATGAAATGAAGCAACATACAATATAATAATACAATATGCTATATTACTGGGTACGCTAATATGATATAACAACATGTAATATAATATGGTATAATAGATTAATATAATATCATACATTCTGGACCATGAGATACAGCTGTACTGTATGATCGTCGTTCATTTGAGTGATCTGATTTTAACTACTATCCTCTCATCTGTACCGCCATGATTTTCTCTGTGTCTGTCTGTCTGTCTGTCTGTCTGTCTGTCTGTCTGTCTGTCTGTCTGTCTGTCTGTCTGTCTGTCTGTCTGTCTGTCTGTCTGTCTGTCTGTCTGTCTGTCTGTCTTTCTTTCTTTCTTTCTTTCTTTCTTTCTTTCTTTCTTTCTTTCTTTCTTTCTTTCTTTCTTTCTTTCTTTCTTTCTTTCTTTCTTTCTTTCTTTTCTTCTGACGAAAGGAGGTCCTTTTTTGCCCCCCTAAACGGCCCAAAAAGTCATCAAATTTTGCACCAGGCCTGGCGATAAATTTGATTTTTATGGTTTGCATTAATGGGCGTGGCCTAACGGCTCAACAGCGCCCCCTAGAAAACCTTTCTCTGCCATAACTTTTGAAAGGTTTGACATAAAGAGTTGTGGGTGGTGTCATGGGACTCTGTATTGAGTCCTTGACCATAATTGGTGAAAATTAGCCCCGCCCCTTCTTCTGATTGGTTGTCCCTATTTCCTGCTATAACTTTTGAATGTTTTGACATAGAGTCGTGGGTGGTGTCATGGGGCTCTGTAATGAGTCCTTGAGCTTCTTTGGCCTTAATTAGCCCCGCCCCTTCTTCTGATTGGTTGTCCCTTTTTACTGCTATAACTTTTGAATGGTTTGACATAGGAAGTCGTAAGTGTCATTTCTGATATGCTTATGGGGGGTGGTGGCCGTGAGTGCGAGGGCCCGTTCATCGCTGCTTGCAGCTTTAATTAGGGCCCGAGCACTGAAAGTGCGAGGACCCTATTGTATCTGTGATGTTTATTATTAGGGCCCGAGCACTGAAAGTGCGAGGACCCTATTGTATCTGTGATGTTTATTATTAGGGCCCGAGCACTGAAAGTGCGAGGACCCTATTGTATCTGTGATGTTTATTATTATTATTATTAGGGCCCGAGCACTGAAAGTGCGAGGACCCTATTGTATCTGTGATGTTTATTATTATTATTATTATTATTATTATTATTATTATTATTATTCTTGCCGTAAATGAATTGCCTTTTTGGAGGCCTTAAAATGCTCAAAAACTCACCAAATTTTGCACACGCTTCCAGAGTCGCGTAAAATTACGTATTTTATGGGCGACAGGCATGGGTCCACAAGAATGGGCTCTATAGCGCCACCTATTTTATGTTTTTCGACGAGCCCCATAATATGGTTTGACTTACAGCAATGTCCTTTATGTGTCTATTATATCAGACAAAGCCCTACAAAAAAAGTCTCTTGGACCCATGCTCTAAGTTACACAGGAAGTCCGTCATTTTGAATAGAAAATGTCATTTTTGATGAATTCTGATCATTTCTAGGCCTCGTACTTTAACGAACTCCTCCTAGAGATTTTATCAGATTGGCTCACAACTTGGTTTGTACAATCTAGACACATGGCCGACGCTAAATTGCGAAGCTTTTAAGTTTTTAGCAGAGGGCTTGACCGTAGTGATTCGGCGAAGTTTGAGGTCATTTTTAAGCCTCGCCATCAAACATCAATTGGCTGTAATTCAGCAATACATTATTTTATGTGGTTGAAAACGTATGTGTATGATTGTAGGCTGAGCCTGAAGACATATGTGGTGGAATATTCAGGATCGGTTGTAGCGCCACCTGTTGGCACCAGGAATTGTCATGTCTTCTAGTTTGCATCTGTGCTCCAAGCGAGATGAGATTAATGATCTCAAAGTTGGTCAGATAATAGGTAAGACATTGACGATGAGTGACAGAGAAAACTGTAAGTTTGTGTCAAAGGGCGTCGCTGTCAGAGGTTGTCAAATTTCTGTGTCTCGCCATGAACATAAAAGTTGTTGTAACTTAAACATACTTGGTCCAAATTGACCCAAAATCAATACATGTAATCAGGCTTCCATTCTGAACAAGTGGATATGACAATCTTGGATTGAAATCCATAGCGCCACCTTTTGGTCAGGTATACATTTTTCATCAAATTATGTGCTGTCATTGCTGTTTCATTCATCCAATCACAATGAAATCGACACATATTATTGTCATAAGCGTCCTTATTAACTGTGTTGAGTATCGTGGTCATAACTTGAAGGGAACTGACATTTTACGTCACTCTGAATTTTTTGGTAAAATAATAATTTAAAATCATAGGCTTGGTCTTATGACAATAAAATGTCAGATTTAGATACATTTCGACATGACTAAAAAATCATACGCCGGTACATATCGCTTTTGAAGAACTTTGTAACTCTCTTTTTCCAAAAATGTATTCATATACAATTAAATCATATTTTTGTCATGCCATGTCCAATTAACTTCGTAAACTTCGTAAAAATATTGTTTACTGTGATGTGAAAATATATTTTTGCCATTAAGGTGCGTAAAACGCACGATTGGTAATGAATATTTATTTAAATCCATTGGATTTAAAGCAAGCTGGCTCTGTGTGCCGGCCACCTCCTGCAGCGGAGCGGAGGCCGAGGGGGAGGGAGGAGGGGGGGAGCGGGGGGACGTTGCGTGCGCACCGTATTGACGTTCCTCACACGACATGAATCCTCCAGTGTTTTCACACGAGTCCCAACCTAATCTGTAAGTATTTTTTTATTGTGTGCATAATTGTAGAGTCGTCTTAAGACATCTATGGTGAAATATTCCTGTGGAATAGTTTTCACCGATGTATTTCGGCGGCGCATGTCTGTAATGCAGCTCGATTTTTTCACGTCTTTCATGTCTCTGTCTTCTACCGAGACAGAGACCACTTAAATAAAACCACACTGATTTTGAGTCAAACCCGTCTTTTTACATTCAATTTTTATACAGAAAATAATTACAGTGCATGTATTACACCTTATTTCACAGCAGCTTTGCAATTTTATTATATTATTATCGGCTTTCAGCCGAGATCTGGTCGGGACCGCGCCGCGCCGCGGAGGGGGTGCATTCAGGGACCGGTCGGAATTCTAAAAAGCCGATTATCCTCCTGGTGCGTTCAGGGACAACTGGAATTTACTGTATTTGGCGAGAATTTACCGTTGCTTCATTTGCTTAAAAATTATTTAAAGGTGACCTATTATGGCATTTAATGTATATTTTAAACAGGCATCGAATGTCTTAAAAACAAGCTTTTGAAGGTTTTTTCTACATAAATGAGAAATTCAGCCTCTGGGCCATGTCTTTATTTTTACCGTTTCTAACCTTGTCTATGAGGGATTCTGAGGGGAGGGGGGGCTATGTTAATGAGGCTCTGTGCTGATTGGCTGCCTGAGTGACGTGTAGCAGGGGAGCTTTAAGCCTGAATCACAATTGTGGGTCAATGATGTATAAGGCCTTTGAGAGGCCTATTTTTAAAATACTTAAAATAAAGATGTATTTGGCCATTTTCCAAACTTTTGGAATGTAGTGTGCATATATGTGAAAACTTAAAACAAAGGTATTTTAGTGTTTTTAAACCTACATTAATAGGGCAACGACCTTAAAAAAGTAATTGGGGCGACCGTTATTTATCTCAAAATTAATAGATTTCCTTAACAAAATGTATATTTTAATAAGTATCAGTAATTAAATTAACTTTTCAAGAAAGATAGACTCATGTGTCCTTTCATTTTTGAAAACCATTTTGAAATACATTTTATCTATAATGGAAGTGTCACCCTCATAAAGCCATTTATGCATACTATACCAATGATTTATATTTGAACCAAAACTCATAGACATTAAATTTTGAATTTGCGGATTTCCTAAGTTCTATAGTAAACCATGGTTTGTTAAGGTTTTCAGAGCTTCCTTTATCGGTACACACCTGTATCATAGCACAACTTAAAGAAAAGTCTCCTGGCGCCATGGCCGAAACCCAACAGGAAGTCGGCCAGTTTGAATTAATCATGTAATTTTGGCGCAATTTATGCCAGTCCTTCAGCCGCTTCTTCGCCAGAACCGTAACGTGCACCCAGGTGTGTTATACATGAAAATGTGCGTCTCCATCCTGCAATAACGTGCATAACTTTTCTCAGTCAAAAGCGTTACCGTGGCGATGATAGACGCCAAAAAGCGCGCCCCCAATTCATCTGATTGGTCCATACAGATAAAACTTTGTGCCTCAAGCCCCACAATACAGTTTGACGTACATGCACAAAAATCGGTACACACCTGTATCATGTCGCAACTTAAAGGAAAGTCTCTTGGCGCCATGGCCGAAACCGAACAGGAAGTCAGCCATTTTGAACATTTTGAATTAATCGTGTAATTTTGGCGCAATTTATGCCCTTTCTTCGGTCATTAATTCAGCCCGAACCGTAACGTGCACCCAGGTGTGTTATACATCAAAACGTGCGTCTCCATCCTCCGACACCACGCATTACTTTTCTCTTTCAAAAGCGTTACCGTGGCGACGCTAGACAGCAAAAAGCGCGCCCACCCTTCATCTGATTGGTTCAGACAGAAAAAACTTTGCGCCTCAAGCCCCATAATACGGTTTGACGTAGATGAACGAAAATCGTTACACACCTGTATCATGTCCCAACTTAGAGAAAAGCCAGGCCTGTCGATACATTTGATATTTCATGGTTTGCATTAATGGGCGTGGCCTAACGGCTCAACAGCGCCCACTAGAATACCTTTCTCTCCCATAACTTTTGAAAGGTTTGACATAAAGAGTCGTGGGTGGTGTCATCGGACTTGGTATTGAGTCCTTGACCATAATTGGCGAAAATTAGCCCCGCCCCTTCTTCTGATTGGTTGTCCCTATTTCCTGCTATAACATTTGAATGTTTTGACATAAAGAGTCGTGGGTGGTGTCATGGGATTCTGTAATGAGTCCTTGAGCTTCATTGGCCTGAATTACCCCCGCCCCTTCTTCTGATTGGTTGTCCCTTTTTTCTGCTATAACTTTTGAATGGTTTGACATAGGAAGTCGTGGGTGGTGTCATTTCTGATATGCTTATGGTGGGCGGTGGCCGTGAGTGCGAGGGCCCGTTCATCGCTGCTTGCAGCTTTAATTATTATTATTATTATTCTCGCCGTAAATAAATTGCCTTTTTGGAGGCCTTAAAATGCTCCAAAACTCACCAAATTTTGCACACGCTTCCAGAGTCGCGTAAAATTACGTATTTTATGGGCGACAGGCATGGGTCCACAAGAATGGGCTCTATAGCGCCACCTATTTTATGTTTTTTGACGAGCCCCACAATATGGTTTGACTTACAGCAATGACCTTTATGTGTGTATTATATTAGACAAAGAGCTACAAAAAAGTCTTTTGGACCCATGGTCTAAGTTACACAGGAAGTCCGGCATTTTGAACAGAAAATGTCATTTTTCATGAATTCTGATCATTTCTAGGCCTCGTACTTTAACGAACTCCTCCTAGAGATTTTATCGAATTGGCTCACAACTTGGTTTGTACAATCTAGACACATGGCCGACGCTAAATTGCGAAGCTTTTAAGTTTCTGCCAGAGGGCGTGACCGTAGTGATCCGGCGAAGTTTGAGGTCATTTTTAAGCTTCGCCATCAAACATCAATTGGCTGTAATTCAGCAATACATGATTTGATGTGGTTGAAAACGTATGTGCATGATTGTAGACTGAGTCTGAAGACATCTATGGTGGAATATTCAGGATCGGTTGTAGCGCCACCTGTTGGCACCAGGAATTGTCATGTCTTCTAGTTTGCATCTGTGCTCCAAACGAGATCAGTTTCTTGATCTCAAAGTTGGTGAGATAATAGGTAAGGCATTGACGATGAGTGACAGAGAAAACTGTAAGTTTGTGTCAAAGGGCGTCGCTGTCAGAGGTTGTCAAATTTCGGGGTCTCGCCATGAACATAAAAGTTGTTGTAACTTAAACATAATTGGTCAGAATGAACCCAAATTCAATACATTTAATCGGGCTTGCATTCTGAACAAGTGGATATGACAATCTTGGATGAACTCCATAGCGCCACCTTTTGGTCAGGTATACATTTTTCATCAAATTATGTGCTTTAGTTGCTGTTTGGTTTATCCAATCTTAATGAAATTGACACATTTGATTGGCAGTAGGTTCCTTGTTGACTGTGTCGCGTATCGTGGTTATTTCTTGAAAGGAATTGGCATTTTTATGTCACTCTGTATTTCTGGAAAAATATTAATTAAAAATCAAAGATTTTGTGTAAGGAAAATCAAATGACAGTTTCAGATAGCTTACAACAGGAGTAAAAAATCATACACTGTAACATATTGTTTTTGAAAAACTTGGTCACTCTAAAAATTAAAAAAATGAACTAATAACGTAAAAAGCTATGTCTTTGTCAATAAATGTCATAGACATATGGGACTTCTTAAGTATATTGTTTACTGTATTTTGAAAATGTCCTGTGATTTTGATAAACCTAATCATTAGACGTGATTTTAAATGAATATTTATGTGTGATCAGACTGTGTCTCAGTCAGATCCAGCAGGACTGCTGCAGCTGAGAAGACTGCTGCAACAGCACTGGGAGGGGAGGGGAGGGGTTGAGCTCCCGCGGGGGGAAGGTGGGGGGATGAGTGCAGTTTGGAATGCGCGCGCAGCTCTTCGGGGGAGGGGGGGGTGGGGCGCGGCCGCCATCTTGGACCGGGCGCCGATCGATGCGGCCGCCATCTTGGACAAGGCATTATTTGCGTCTTAGTGCATCATTTCTACTGAGCAAGGTTTCTCCCGGACTACAATCATTCATAACTCCCAGACTCTTTACCCGATTTCCACACAGTTTGGTTTGTACAAACGGCAGAGATGTAGTTATGATACAGGATGCTGTCACACGTTAAAAATACGTACATTTATTCTGAAAGACTTTGTATTATGCTCTTTTACAAAGACATATGGTTTTTGTATAAATTGTATAAGGAAATAAGTTTGATTGTTTATTTGAATTTATTTTAAGAGGAGAGGGGTGTGTTGTTGTATTTATATATATATATTTATTTATTTATTTAGTTGAGAGTGAGAGTGACCTCATGCAAATATCTGAGATTAATTCCAATATCTGCTCAACAAACCACTTGCTCAGAAGTTGTTTTCTGTGTTTTGAAATATGTATACACTGTTGACATCCCACTTGCATTGGTTGTCGCTGTCTTGCCTGTCTCACTCACTGTTTTTTTTTTTTGTTTGAGTCATTTTTCTTTCTTTTCTATTATTATCATAGCCTGTAATTCCTGTATATAATCGAATTGAATCAATGTATTTTACAATTAGCTGTGATGTACAATAATTGTCATTAAAACCGATAATATTCCTATTTGTTTTAATTGAAATGAGAGAAAAACATTTAATTTTATTAAAATAGAAAAATAATATTTATAGCTTATAGGCTATAAAAATAATGTTCATTAAAGCAGTATATAAATACCATGTTATAGCTATCTGTTTCTGGTTATTTTCATATAAAAGTACGTTTTTCAATGTTTATAATTATTCACAAGTATGCAGTGTTATAACTACATCTCTGACGTTCATAACAAACTAAACTGTTAGAAAATCTTTAAAGGGGGACCTATTATGAAAAACACGTGTTTTCTTGTTTTAACATATTTAAAGTGGTCTCCCCTCAGCCTGCCAACACAGAAAAGATGAAATCCCTATGAAAATCTGCAAGATCTGCTCGCCCCCACCCTTACAGAGTCCCCCAGTGTCACGTGGTTTCTGTGAGCCGTTAAGATTGGTGCATTTTCTTTACGTCACCAAAATGCACACCAACCCTCGGTCTCCTCCGCTGCTGAAACCACGCCCACCACCAGCTCTGCCGCTCGAGCTGCAGCCATTATTACAAGCAGGGGCTGTTTCCACAGCGAGGGAGAGTTAAAATGAGGTTTTGCCTCGACAAGGCGGTGCCGAGAGGGAGAGAGAAAAAAAAGGCGCTGGAGGAAGACACGGCCAAATGTGAAAAATTGGTTGATTTATTCAGCCCCCTCCACAGCAAAGATGCGTCCGCACGTAAGTTGCAGTTCACTTTCAGGCTACACAGTGTAAATATGCAGCCTATAAACCCTGGCCGTTAAATAAAAATAAGGATTGAGATTTTAAAATTATTGATTTAT
Source organism: Cololabis saira (assembly GCF_033807715.1). Lineage (NCBI taxonomy): Eukaryota > Metazoa > Chordata > Actinopteri > Beloniformes > Belonidae > Cololabis > Cololabis saira. The sequence goes on from NW_026906219.1 coordinate 242,115, forward strand.
AAGACACTTTATTATAATCAGTACTCGAGTTGAGGGGGGATGAGGGGGATTTCCCCCCTGAAATAAAAACGGTCCAAATCATCCCCCTGTAAAACTGCCATCACCCCTTTCCACCCCTTATGTCATTTCATCAATGAATGTGGTTTTACTGCTATTTCAACATTTAGAGTCATCACCAGAAAAATAACACCAGAAAAATAACTTATTTGACCATTTTCACCTGTTTCAAGTAAATGTTCACTTGAAATAAGTAGAAAAATCTGCCAATGGGACAAGATTTATCTTCTCATTACAAGCAAAACAATCTTGTTCCACATGCAGATTTTTCTACTTATTACAAGTGAAAATCTACTTGAAACAGGTGAAAATTGTTGTTTTTTCCAGTGATGAGTCTTGTTTTAAGTGTAATGAGATTTTTTTTACTAAAATGAGACATTTTAACTAGAAATAAGACAAATATTCTTGTTAAGATTTAGAGTTTTTGCAGTGATCCATTTTACTTATCCTGTGAAGGACAGAGTCATATTGATAAGTTCAGAAAAGTGTTTTTATTGTTGTGTTTTGATGTATTTGATGTAAGCCCAGTGGATATTTATGTAAGCCCAGTGGATATTTATGTCATTCCTGCAGTATTTCTGCAGGTGTTTTGGTCACTGCTATTATTTGTAATATATTATATTATTTGTAATCAGCACAATTATCTGTCCCCATATGATAAAATCCACCATCCCCCCTGATTTCTTTTTTTTTTACAACTCGAGTACTGATTTTAATTATTTACTGATTTTGAAATTATTTATTTGGGCAACAAATGGGATAGCCTATAATCATTCAATTAGTATGTATATGAATACAAGGCCAAATCAAGTGAGACAAAGGCTACACTATCTTCCTGTATGAACTATACGTGTATGAAAAAACACTGTAAGCATATTGGCTGTTCAAAGGTGGTGATGGTGATGACACCAGTCCTGCTGTTGCTTCAGGTATTAACGTTTTACTACCTCCTCTCGAAACACTGAGCCAGGCCTGGTGAAAAATTTGATATTTAATGGTTTGCATTAATGGGCGGGACCTAATGGCTCAACAGCGCCCCCTAGAAAACTTTGTGCCTCAAGCCCCACAATACGGTTTGACGTACATGCACCAAAATCGGTACACACCTGTATCATGTCACAACTTAAAGAAAAGTCTCTTGGCGCCATGGCCGAAACTGAACAGGAAGTCGGCCATTTTGAACATTTTGAATTAATCGTGTAATTTTGGCGCAATTTATGCCATTTCTTCGGTCATTAATACGGCCCGAACGTAACGTGCACCCAGGTGTGTTATACATCAAAACGTGCGTCTCCATCCTCCGACACCACGCATTACTTTTCTCTTTCAAAAGTGTTACCGTGGCGATGCTAGACGGCAAAAAGCGCGCCCACCCTTCATCTGATTGGTTCAGACAGAAAAAACGTTGCGCCTCAAGCCCCATAATACGGTTTGACGTACATGAACAAAAATCGGTACACACCTGTATCATGTCGCAACTTAAAGAAAAGCCAGGCCTGTCGATACATTTGATATTTCATGGTTTGCATTAATGGGCGTGGCCTAACGGCTCAACAGCGCCCACTAGAATACTTTTCTCTGCCATAACTTTTGAAAGGTTTGACATAAAGAGTCGTGGGTGGTGTCATGGGACTCGGTATTGAGTCCTTGACCATAATTGGCGAAGATTAGCCCCGCCCCTTCTTCTGATTGGTTGTCCCTATTTCCTGCTATAACATTTGAATGTTTTGACATAGAGAGTCGTGGGTGGTGTCATGGGATTCTGTAATGAGTCCTTGAGCTTCTTTGGCCTTAATTAGCCCCGCCCCTTCTTCTGATTGGTTGTCCCGATTTTCTGCTATAACTTTTGAATGGTTTGACATAGAGAGTCGTGGGTGGTGTCATCAGATTCTGTATGGAGTCCTTGACCTTCATTGGCCTGAATTAGCCCCGCCCCTTCTTCTGATTGGTTGTCCCCTTTTCCTGCTATAACTTTTCAATGGTTTGACATAGGAAGTCGTGGGTGGTGTCATTTCTGATATGCTTATGGGGGGCGGTGGCCGTGGGTGCGAGGGCCCGTTCATCGCTGCTTGCAGCTTTAATTATTATTATTATTATTCTCGCCGTAAATAAATTGCCTTTTTGGAGGCCTTAAAATGCTGGAAAACTCACCAAATTTTGCACACGCTTCCAGAGTCGCGTAAAATTACGTATTTTATGGGCGACAGGCATGGGTCCACAAGAATGGGCTCTATAGCGCCACCTATTTTATGTTTTTTGACGAGCCCCACAATATGGTTTGACTTACAGCAATGACCTTTATGTGTGTATTATATTAGACAAAGAGCTACAAAAAAGTCTTTTGGACCCATGGTCTAAGTTACACAGGAAGTCCGGCATTTTGAACAGAAAATGTCATTTTTCATGAATTCTGATCATTTCTAGGCCTCGTACTTTAACGAACTCCTCCTAGAGATTTTATCGAATTGGCTCACAACTTGGTTTGTACAATCTAGACACATGGCCGACGCTAAATTGCGAAGCTTTTAAGTTTCTGCCAGAGGGCGTGACCGTAGTGATCCGGCGAAGTTTGAGGTCATTTTTAAGCTTCGCCATCAAACATCAATTGGCTGTAATTCAGCAATACATGATTTGATGTGGTCGAAAACGTATGTGCATGATTATAGGCTGAGCCTGAACCCATCTATGGTGGAATATTCAGGATCGGTTGTAGCGCCACCTGTTGGCACCAGGAATTGTCATGTCTTGTAGTATGCATCTGTGCTCCAAGCAAGATCAGTTTATTGATCTCAAAGTTGGTCAGATAATAGGTAAGGCATTGACGATGACTGACAGAGAAAACTGTAAGTTCTTATCAAAGGGCGTGGCTGTCAGAGGTTGTCAAATTTCGGTGTCTCGCCATGAACATAAAAGTTGTTGTAACTTAAACATAATTGATCAGAATCAACCCAAAATCAATACATGTAATCAGGCTTCCATTCTGAACAAGTGGATATGACAATCTTGGATGAACTCCATAGCGCCACCTTTTGGTCAGGTATACATTTTTCATCAAATTATGTGCTTTAGTTGCTGTTTGGTTTATCCAATCTTAAGCAAATTGACACATTTGATTGGCAGTAGGTCCCTTGTTGACCGTGTCGCGTATCGTGGCCGTAATTTGAAAGGAATTGGCATTTTTATGTCACTCTGTATTTCTGGTAAAATATTAATTAAAAATCAGAGATTTTGTGTAAGGAAAATTAAATGGCAGTTTCAGATAGCTTACAACAGGACTAAAAAATCATACACTGGAACATATTATTTTCGGAGAACTTCGTCACTCTAAAAATTAAAAACATTAACTAATAACATAAAAAGCTATGTCTTTGTCACAAAATGTCAAAATTGACATCCGACTTCATAGATATGTTGTTTACTGTAATGTGAAAATATTGTGTGAATTTCAATAAAGTCCTTCAAATACGTGATTTTAAATGAATATTTATGTCGAATGAATCATTGCCACCCTGTCTCAGACTGTCACACACGTGAACGCGCAAAATGCAGCTCTGAGTTGGGGAAGAGAAAGGGGAGGGGGCGCGCTCCCGCGCGGCTCGCGCAGGAGGACGGGGGGGCGGGGCGCTTATGCGCGCGCACCTCCCTGTGCATCAGTGTTGAGACGCAGTTAGTTTTGCGGCAACTAATACTCTAACCAGGCCAGGACTGGCCATAGGGAGAACCGGGAGTATTCCCGATGCGCCGGTCTAGGATGCCGCCTGCGTCTCTCTCTCTTTTTTTCTTTTTTTTTTTTTTTTTTTTACACAGGCGGCTGGTGCGCCGCAGCGCCGGCTATTTGACTTTTTTTCTAAGTTAGAGAGTCAGGCCAGGCGAATCAGAGGCCACCCAGGCCAGTAGCTTGTGAGTTGGGCAAGATAGTTGGTTTGTTTCAAATTAACACCCGCCCCAACAGTATCACCGAACAGACAGCGCGCCGTCGCCGCGCGTGCGTGTGCGTGTGCGCGAGTGGACCGGGAGACGAGTCCAGAGGCAAATAATGCACACCCAGCCGGGTAAAAAAGAAAAAGAGGAAAGGCGGCACCGAGAGGGAGAGAGAAAAAAAGGCGCTGGAGGAAGACACGGCCAAATGTCAGCAAAGATGCGTCCGCACGTAAGTTGCAGTTCACTTTCAGGCTACACAGTGCAAATATGTAGCCTATAAGCCCTGGCCTTTAAATGAAAATAAGGATTGAGATTTTAAAATTATTGATTTATAAGACACTTTATTATAATCAGTACTGGAGTTGAGGGGGGATGAGGGGGGGATGGCATCCCCCCCTGAAATAAAAACGGTCCAAATCATCCCCCCAGTAAAACTGCCGACATGCAGCTCGCTTTTTTTTATTTCTCTACCGACACAGAGACCACTTAAATAAAACCACACTGATTTTGAGTCAAACCCGTCTTTTTAAATTCAATTTTTATACAGAAAATAATTACAGTGCATGTATTACACCTTATTTCACAGCAGCTTTGCAATTGTATTATATTATTATCGGCTTTCAGCCGAGATCTGGTCGGGACCGCGCAGAGCCGCGGAGGAGGTGCATTCAGGGACCGGTCGGAATTCTAAATTTGACCGATTATCCTCCTGGTGCGTTCAGGGACAACTGGAATTTACTGTATTTGGCGAGAATTGCTTCATTTGCTTAAACATTATTTAAAGGTGACCTATTATGGCATTTAATGTATATTTTAAACAGGCATTGAATGTCTTAAAAAAAAGCTTTTGAATGTTTTTTCTACATAAATGAGAAATTCAGCCTCTGGGCCATGTCTTTATTTTTACCGTTTCTAACCTTCTCTATGAGGGATTCTGAGGGGAGGGGGGGCTATGTTAATGGGGCTCTGTGCTGATTGGCTGCCTGAATGACGTGTAGCAGGGGAGCTTTAAGCCTGAATCACAGTTGTGGGTCAATGATGTATAAGGCCTTTGAGTTATTTATCTCAAAATTAATAGATTTCCTTAACAAAATTTATATTTTGATAAGTATCAGTAATTAAATTAACTTTTCAAGAAAGACTCATATGTCCTTTCATTTTTGAAAACCATTTTGAAATACATTTTATCTATAATGGAAGTGTCACCCTCATAAAGCCATTTATGCATACTATACCAATGATTTATATTTGAACCAAAACTGATAGACATTACATTTTGAATTTGTTACAAAATTGCCATTCGTTGGTTACCATGACGGGTGGTCGGCCCAAATGATGAGAAACAGCAGACAGTTAAGATTTGAGACAAATTTAAAGACAAATATTAAAGAATCAGCATAACTATGTCATTGTATGTTCCTATGTTTTTCATAATAGGTCTTCTTTAAAGAGGGATAACCTTCATTTATAGTTAGAAGGAGAACCATGAACATTTTCAATATGTTTTGCAAGACGTGGAACCACATTTATAAAGAAATCATTGAATTTATTAGCAATTTGTGTATGCTCTGTTATCTTATGCACCATCCTGAAATGTAGACTGGGCTGGAATAGATGATTTTTTTTCTTGTTGAGTGATTCTTTCAATATTATCCATAGATCATTTATTTATTTCTAATAAGGTGGTTGTATTTATTCCTATAATTTTTGTATGTAGCACAATTTAAAGGACTAGGACTTTGTAAATGCCTTTTATAAAGCTTGTTTTTCTTTAAAGCGTATTTCCTAAGTTCTATAGTAAACCATGGTTTGTTAAGGTTTGTTATCTTCCTTTATCGGTACACACCTGTATCATAGCACAACTTAAAGAAAAGTCTCCTGGCGCCATGGCCGAAACCCAACAGGAAGTCGGCCAGTTTGAATTAATCATGTAATTTTGGCGCAATTTATGCCATCCCTTCAGCCGCTTCTTCGCCCGAACCGTAACGTGCACCCAGGTGTGTTATACATCAAAATGTGCGTCTCCATCCTGCAATAACGTGCTAACTTTTCTCAGTCAAAAGCGTTACCGTGGCGATGATAGACGCCAAAAAGCGCGCCCCCACTTCATCTGATTGGTCCATACAGATAAAACTTCGTGCCTCAAGTCCCACAATACGCTTTGACGTACATGAACAAAAATCGGTACACACCTGTATCATGTCGCAACTTAAAGAACAGCCAGGCCTGTCGATACATTTGATATTTCATGGTTTGCATTAATGGGCGTGGCCTAACGGCTCAACAGCGCCCACTAGAATACTTTTCTCTGCCATAACTTTTGAAAGGTTTGACATAAAGAGTCGTGGGTGGTGTCATGGGACTCGGTATTGAGTCCTTGACCATAATTGGTGAAAATTAGCCCCGCCCCTTCTTCTGATTGGTTGTCCCGATTTTCTGCTATAACTTTTGAATGGTTTGACATAGAGAGTCGTGGGTGGTGTCATCAGATTCTGTATGGAGTCCTTGACCTTCATTGGCCTGAATTAGCCCCGCCCCTTCTTCTGATTGGTTGTCCCGATTTTCTGCTATAACTTTTGAATGGTTTGACATAGAGAGTCGTGGGTGGTGTCATCACATTCTGTATGGAGTCCTTGACCTTCATTGGCCTGAATTAGCCCCGCCCCTTCTTCTGATTGGTTGTCCCTTTTTTCTGCTATAACTTTTCAATGGTTTGACATAGGAAGTCGTGGATGGTGTCATTTTTGATATGCTTATGGGGGGCGGTGGCCGTGAGTGCGAGGGCCCGTTCATCGCTGCTTGCAGCTTTAATTATTATTATTATTATTCTCGCCGTAAATAAATTGCCTTTTTGGAGGCCTTAAAATGCTGGAAAACTCACCAAATTTTGCACACGCTTCCAGAGTCGCGTAAAATTACGTATTTTATGGGCGACAGGCATGGGTCCACAAGAATGGGCTCTATAGCGCCACCTATTTTATGTTTTTTGACGAGCCCCACAATATGGTTTGACTTACAGCAATGACCTTTATGTGTGTATTATATTAGACAAAGAGCTACAAAAAAGTCTTTTGGACCCATGCTCTAAGTTACACAGGAAGTCCGGCATTTTGAACAGAAAATGTCATTTTTCATGAATTCTGATCATTTCTAGGCCTCGTACTTTAACGAACTCCTCCTAGAGATTTTATCGAATTGGCTCACAACTTGGTTTGTACAATCTAGACACATGGCCGACGCTAAATTGCGAAGCTTTTAAGTTTCTGCCAGAGGGCGTGACCGTAGTGATCCGGCGAAGTTTGAGGTCATTTTTAAGCTTCGCCATCAAACATCAATTGGCTGTAATTCAGCAATACATTATTTGATGTGGTCGAAAACGTATGTGCATGATTGTAGGTTGAGCCTGAACCCATCTATGGTGGAATATTCAGGATCGGTTGTAGCGCCACCTGTTGGCACCAGGAATTGTCATGTCTTGTAGTATGCATCTGTGCTCCAAGCGAGATCAGTTTATTGATCTCAAAGTTGGTCAGATAATAGGTAAGACATTGACGATGACTGACAGAGAAAACTGTAAGTTCTTATCAAAGGGCGTCGCTGTCAGAGGTTGTCAAATTTCGGTGTCTCGCCATGAACATAAAAGTTGTTGTAACTTAAACATAATTGATCAGAATCAACCCAAAATCAATTCATGTAATCAGGCTTCCATTCTGAACAAGTGGATATGACAATCTTGGATGAACTCCATAGCGCCACCTTTTGGTCAGGTATACATTTTTCATCAAATTATGTGCTTTAGTTGCTGTTTGGTTTATCCAATCTTAACACAATCGACACATATGATTGGCAGTAGGTTCCTTGTTGACTGTGTCGCGTATCGTGGCCGTAATTTGAAAGGAATTGGCATTTTTATGTCACTCTGTATTTCTGGAAAAATATTAATTAAAAATCAAAGATTTTGTGTAAGGAAAATTAAATGGCAGTTTCAGATAGCTTACAACAGGAGTAAAAAATCATACACTGGAACATATTATTTTCGGAGAACTTCGTCACTCTAAAAATTAAAAACATTAACTAATAACGTAAAAAGCTATGGCTTTGCCATAAAATGTCAAAATTAACATCCGACTTCACAAATACATTGTTTACTGTAATGTGAAAATATTGTGTGAATGTCAATAAAGTCCTTCAAATACGTGATTTTAAATGAATATTTATGTCGAATGAATCATTGCCACCCTGTCTCAGACTGTCACACACGTGAACGCGCAAAATGCAGCTCTGAGTTGGGGAAGAGAAAGGGGAGGGGGCGCGCTCCTGCGCAGGAGGACGGGGGGGCGGGGCGCTTATGCGCGCGCACCTCCCTGTGCATCAGTGTTGAGACGCAGTTAGTTTTGCGGCAACTAATACTCTAACCAGGCCCGGACTGGCCATAGGGAGAACCGGGAGTATTCCCGATGCGCCGGTCTAGGATGCCGCCTGCGTCTCTCTCTCTTTTTTTTTTTTTTTTTTTTTTTTTTTACACAGGCGGCTGGTGCGCCGCAGCGCCGGCTATTTGACTTTTTTTCCAAGTTAGAGAGTCAGGCCAGGCCAATCAGAGGCCACTCAGGCCAGTAGCTTGTGAGTTGGGCAAGATAGTTGGTTTGTTTCAAATTAACACCCGCCCCAACAGTATCACCGAACAGACAGCGCGCCGTGGCCGCGTGTGCGTGTGCGTGTGCGTGTGCGCGAGTGGACCGGGAGACGAGTCCAGAGGCAAATAATGCACACCCAGCCGGGTAAAAAAGAAAAAGAGGAAAGGCGGCACCGAGAGGGAGAGAGAAAAAAAAGGCGCTGGAGGAAGACACGGCCAAATGTCAGCAAAGATGCGTCCGCACGTAAGTTGCAGTTCACTTTCAGGCTACACAGTGTAAATATGTAGCCTATAAGCCCTGGCCTTTAAATGAAAATAAGGATTGAGATTTTAAAATTATTGATTTATAAGACACTTTATTACAATCAGTACTGGAGTTGAGGGGGGATGAGGGGGGGATGGCATCCCCCCCTGAAATAAAAACGGTCCAAATCATCCCCCCAGTAAAACTGCCGACATGCAGCTCGCTTTTTTTATTTCTCTACCGACACAGAGACCACTTAAATAAAACCACACTGATTTTGAGTCAAACCCGTCTTTTTAAATTCAATTTTTATACAGAAAATAATTACAGTGCATGTATTACACCTTATTTCACAGCAGCTTTGCAATTGTATTATATTATTATCGGCTTTCAGCCGAGATCTAGTCGGGACCGCGCAGCGCCGCGGAGGAGGTGCATTCAGGGACCGGTCGGAATTCTAAATTTGACCGATTATCCTCCTGGTGCGTTCAGGGACAACTGGAATTTACTGTATTTGGCGAGAATTGCTTCATTTGCTTAAACATTATTTAAAGGTGACCTATTATGGCATTTAATGTATATTTTAAACAGGCATTGAATGTCTTAAAAACAAGCTTTTGAAGGTTTTTTCTACATAAATGAGAAATTCAGCCTCTGGGCCATGTCTTTATTTTTACCGTTTCTAACCTTCTCTATGAGGGATTCTGAGGGGAGGGGGGGCTATGTTAATGAGGCTCTGTGCTGATTGGCTGCCTGAATGACGTGTAGCAGGGGAGCTTTAAGCCTGAATCACAATTGTGGGTCAATGATGTATAAGGCCTTTGAGAGGCCTATTTTTAAAATACTTAAAATAAAGATGTATTTGGCCATTTTCCAAACATTTGGAATGTAGTGTGCATATATGTGAAAACTTAAAACAAAGGTATTTTAGTGTTTTTAAACCTACATTAATAGGGCAACGACCTTAAAAAAGTAATTGGGGGCGACCGTTATTTATCTCAAAATTAATAGATTTCCTTAACAAAATGTATATTTTAATAAGTATCAGTAATTAAATTAACTTTTCAAGAAAGATAGACTCATGTGTCCTTTCATTTTTGAAAACCATTTTGAAATACATTTTATCTATAATGGAAGTGTCACCCTCATAAAGCCATTTATGCATACTATACCAATGATTTATATTTGAACCAAAACTCATAGACATTAAATTTTGAATTTGCGGATTTCCTAAGTTCTATAGTAAACCATGGTTTGTTAAGGTTTTCAGAGCTTCCTTTATCGGTACACACCTGTATCATAGCACAACTTAAAGAAAAGTCTCCTGGCGCCATGGCCCAAACCCAACAGGAAGTCGGCCAGTTTGAATTAATCATGTAATTTTGGCGCAATTTATGCCATTCCTTCAGCCGCTTCTTCGCCAGAACCGTAACGTGCACCCAGGTGTGTTATACATCAAAATGTGCGTCTCCATCCTGCAATAACGTGCATAACTTTTCTCAGTCAAAAGCGTTACCGTGGCGATGATAGACGCCAAAAAGCGCGCCCCCAATTCATCTGATTGGTCCATACAGATAAAACTTCGTGCCTCAAGTCCCACAATACGCTTTGACGTACATGCACGAAAATCGGTACACACCTGTATCATGGCGCAACTTAACGGAAAGTCTCTTGGCGCCATGGCCGAAACCGAACAGGAAGTCAGCCATTTTGAACATTTTGAATTAATCGTGTAATTTTGGCGCAATTTATGCCATTTCTTCGGTCATTAATTCAGCCCGAACCCTAACGTGCACCCAGGTGTGTTATACATCAAAACGTGCTTCTCCATCCTCCGACACCACGCATTACTTTTCTCTTTCAAAAGCGTTACCGTGGCGACGCTAGACGCCATAAGGCGCGCCCCCCCTTCATCTGATTGGTTCAGACAGAAAAAACTTTGCGCCTCAAGCCCCATAATACGGTTTGACGTACATGAACGAAAATTGGTACACACCTGTATCATGTCGCAACTTAAAGAAAAGCCAGGCCTGTCGATAAATTAGATTTTTCATGGTTTGCATTAATGGGCGTGGCCTAACGGCTCAACAGCGCCCACTAGAATACTTTTCTCTGCCATAACTTTTGAAAGGTTTGACATAAAGAGTCGTGGGTGGTATCATGGGACTCGGTATTGAGTCCTTGACCATAATTGGCGAAAATTAGCCCCGCCCCTTCTTCTGATTGGTTGTCCCGATTTTCTGCTATAACTTTTGAATGGTTTGACATAGAGAGTCGTGGGTGGTGTCATCACATTCTGTATGGAGTCCTTGACCTTCATTGGCCTGAATTAGCCCCGCCCCTTCTTCTGATTGGTTGTCCCTTTTTTCTGCTATAACTTTTGAATGGTTTGACATAGGAAGACGTGGGTGGTGTCATTTTTGATATGCTTATGGGGGCGGTGGCCGTGAGTGCGAGGGCCCGTTCATCGCTGCTTGCAGCTTTAATTATTATTATTATTATTATTATTATTCTCGCCGTAAATGAATTGCCTTTTTGGAGGCCTTAAAATGCTCAAAAACTCACCAAATTTTGCACACGCTTCCAGAGTCGCGTAAAATTACGTATTTTATGGGCGACAGGCATGGGTCCACAAGAATGGGCTCTATAGCGCCACCTATTTTATGTTTTTCGACGAGCCCCATAATATGGTTTGACTTACAGCAATGACCTTTATGTGTCTATTATATCAAACAAAGCCCTACAAAAAAGTTTCTTGGACCCATGCTCTAAGTTACACAGGAAATCCGGCATTTTGAATAGAAAATGTCATTATTGATGAATTCTGATAATTTCTAGGCCTCGTACTTTAACGAACTCCTCCTAGAGATTTTATCAGATTGGCTCACAACTTGGTTTGTACAATCTAGACACATGGCCGACGCTAAATTGCGAAGCTTTTAAGTTTTTAGCAGAGGGCTTGACCGTAGTGATTCGGCGAAGTTTGAGGTCATTTTTAAGCCTCGCCATCAAACATCAATTGGCTGTAATTCAGCAATACATTATTTGATGTGGTTGAAAACGTATGTGCATGATTTTAGGCTGAGCCTGAAGACATCTATGGTGGAATATTCAGGATCGGTTGTAGCGCCACCTGTTGGCACCAGGAATTGTCATGTCTTCTAGTATGCATCTGTGCTCCAAGCGAGATCAGTTTAATGATCTCAAAGTTGGTCAGATAATAGGTAAGACATTGACGATGACTGACAGAGAAAACTGTACGTTCTTATCGAAGGGCGTGGCCGTTAGAGGTGGTCAAATTTCTGTGTCTCGCCATGAACATAAAAGTTGTTGTAACTTAAACATACTTGGTCCAAATTGACCCAAAATCAATACATGTAATCAGGCTTCCATTCTGAACAAGTGGATATGACAATCTTGGATTGAAATCCATAGCGCCACCTTTTGGTCAGGTATACATTTTTCATCAAATTATGTGCTGTCATTGCTGTTTCATTCATCCAATCACAATGAAATCGACACATATTATTGTCATAAGCGTCCTTATTAACTGTGTTGAGTATCGTGGTCATAACTTGAAGGGAACTGCCATTTTACGTCACTCTGAATTTTTTGGTAAAATAATAATTTAAAATCATAGGCTTGGTCTTAAGACAATAAAATGTCAGATTTAGATACATTTCGACATGACTAAAAAATCATACGCTGGTACATATCGCTTTTGAAGAACTTTGTAACTCTCTTTTTCCAAAAATGTATTCATATACAATTAAATCATATTTTTGTCATGCCATGTCCAATTAACTTCGTAAACTTCGTAAAAATATTGTTTACTGTGATGTGAAAATATATTTTTGGCATTAAGGTGCGTAAAACGCACGATTGGTAATGAATATTTATTTAAATCCATTGGATTTAAAGCAAGCTGGCTCTGTGTGCCGGCCAGTCCTGCAGCGGAGCGGAGGCCGAGGGGGAGGGAGGAGGGGGGGAGCGGGGGGACGTTGCGTGCGCACCGTATTGACGTTCCTCACACGACATGAATCCTCCAGTGTTTTCACACGAGTCCCAACCTAATCTGTAAGTATTTTTTTATTGTGTGCATAATTGTAGAGTCGTCTTAAGACATCTATGGTGAAATATTCCTGTGGAATAGTTTTCACCGATGTATTTCGGCGGCGCATGTCTGTAATGCAGCTCGCTTTTTTCACGTCTTTCATGTCTCTGTCTTCTACCGAGACAGAGACCACTTAAATAAAACCACACTGATTTTGAGTCAAACCCGTCTTTTTAAATTCAATTTTTATACAGAAAATAACTACAGTGCATGTATTACACCTTATTTCACAGCAGCTTTGCAATTTTATTATATTATTATCGGCTTTCAGCCGAGATCTGGTCGGGACCGCGCCGCGGAGGAGGTGCATTCAGGGACCGGTCGGAATTCTAAAAAGCCGATTATCCTCCTGGTGCGTTCAGGGACAACTGGAATTTACTGTATTTGGCGAGAATTTACCGTTGCTTCATTTGCTTAAAAATTATTTAAAGGTGACCTATTATGGCATTTAATGTATATTTTAAACAGGCATTGAATGTCTTAAAAACAAGCTTTTGAAGGTTTTTTCTACATAAATGAGAAATTCAGCCTCTGGGCCATGTCTTTATTTTTACCGTTTCTAACCTTGTCTATGAGGGATTCTGAGGGGAGGGGGGGCTATGTTAATGAGGCTCTGTGCTGATTGGCTGCCTGAATGACGTGTAGCAGGGGAACTTTAAGCCTGAATCACAATTGTGGGTCAATGATGTATAAGGCCTTTGAGAGGCCTATTTTTAAAATACTTAAAATAAAGATGTATTTGGCCATTTTCCAAACATTTGGAATGTAGTGTGCATATATGTGAAAACTTAAAACAAAGGTATTTTAGTGTTTTTAAACCTACATTAATAGGGCAACGACCTTAAAAAAGTAATTGGGGGCGACCGTTATTTATCTCAAAATTAATAGATTTCCTTAACAAAATGTATATTTTAATAAGTATCAGTAATTAAATTAACTTTTCAAGAAAGATAGACTCATGTGTCCTTTCATTTTTGAAAACCATTTTGAAATACATTTTATCTATAATGGAAGTGTCACCCTCATAAAGCCATTTATGCATACTATACCAATGATTTATATTTGAACCAAAACTAAAGGAAAGTCTCTTGGCGCCATGGCCGAAACCGAACAGGAAGTCAGCCATTTTGAACATTTTGAATTAATCGTGTAATTTTGGCGCAATTTATGCCATTTCTTCGGTCATTAATTCAGCCCGAACCGTAACGTGCACCCAGGTGTGTTATACATCAAAACGTGCGTCTCCATCCTCCGACACCACGCATTACTTTTCTCTTTCAAAAGCGTTACCGTGGCGACGCTAGATGGCAAAAAGCGCGCCCACCCTTCATCTGATTGGTTCAGACAGAAAAAACTTTGCGCCTCAAGCCCCATAATACGGTTTGACGTACATGAACGAAAATTGGTACACACCTGTATCATGTCGCAACTTAAAGAAAAGCCAGGCCTGTCGATACATTTGATATTTCATGGTTTGCATTAATGGGCGTTGCCTAACGGCTCAACAGCGCCCACTAGAATACCTTTCTCTCCCATAACTTTTGAAAGGTTTGACATAAAGAGTCGTGGGTGGTGTCATCGGACTCGGTATTGAGTCCTTGACCATAATTGGCGAAAATTAGCCCCGCCCCTTCTTCTGATTGGTTGTCCCTATTTCCTGCTATAACATTTGAATATTTTGACATAGAGAGTCGTGGGTGGTGTCATGGGATTCTGTAATGAGTCCTTGAGCTTCTTTGGCCTTAATTAGCCCCGCCCCTTCTTCTGATTGGTTGTCCCTTTTTTCTGCTATAACTTTTGAATGGTTTGACATAGGAAGTCGTGGGTGGTGTCATTTCTGATATGCTTATGGGGGCGGTGGCCGTGAGTGCGAGGGCCCGTTCATCGCTGCTTGCAGCTTTAATTATTATTACATTTGATTCTTTTCTTTTCATTCCATGCATTTAACGTTTATGTTTCATTTTATTGATTGTTGTTTTTCTTGTTAGTTAATGGTTTTATAATAATGTCGTGTGCCATCAGATTTATTCGGGTAGTTATTTACATCCCTTTTGATACCCGTATGTAAATAAATTCTGATTGATTTCTTTATGAGTGGTTGTTATTTCATGCAAGATTTGGTCACAAATTGATTTGTTTAAGCAGAGCCTAGTGTTCGGACATCACGCCTTCACTGTTATTCTGTAAGATTTGCTGTTCTGCAGGATAATTCAAAAATCATATGAGACTGATTTTCTGCTGTTTTAGTTATCGAATTCCACCGGAGTAAGGCCCCGGCGGTGGTGCCCCTACGAGAATTATCATTTTTGATAATACAATTTGATAAATAGTCAACTTTATTAATTATTAATAATTCTTTAATAGAATTATCATTAGCCTTGATAACTGGACAGCCAAGCTACCTATGAGTTGCACAACACAGGTGCTGTAAGCTTTTTCAACCAGCAGAGAGCGCTCTCGCTTAATCTACCCACACATATTTCAACGTGGTAACAGCGACAGCTCACGTCCTAAAGTGTTTTGCACATGGTTAAGGCACTTTAACTCCAACAAATAAGCGCTTCTAAATTATTATCACCAACAAATCAATGACTTGTATTATATGACTTATCTTCAACTCCATATAAGAAGTATTTCAATCTGCAGCTTCAGCTTATGGCCATACCAGCCTGGATGCGCCCGATCTCGTCTGATCTCGGAAGCTAAGCAGGGTAGGGCCTGGTTAGTACTTGGATGGGAGACCGCCTGGGAATACCAGGTGCTGTAAGCTTTTTCAACCAGCAGAGAGCGCTCTCGCTTAATCTACCCACACATATTTCAACGTGGTAAGAGCGACAGCTCACGTCCAAAAGTGTTTTGCACATGGTTAAGGCACTTTAACTCCAACAAATAAAACCAACAAATCAATGACTTATATTCTATGACTTATCTTCAACTCCATATAAGAGGTATTTCAAGCTGCAGCTTCAGCTTACGGCCATACCAGCCTGGATGCGCCCGATCTCGTCTGATCTCGGAAGCTAAGCAGGGTCGGGCCTGGTTAGTACTTGGATGGGAGACCGCCTGGGAATACCAGGTGCTGTAAGCTTTTTCAACCAGCAGAGAGCGCTCTCGCTTAATCTACCCACACATATTTCAACGTGGTAACAGCGACAGCTCACGTCCAAAAGTGTTTTTCACATGGTTAAGGCACTTTAACTCCAACAAATAAGCGCTTCTAAATTATTATCACCAACAAATCAATGACTTATATTATATGACTTATCTTCAACTCCATATAAGAGGTATTTCGAGCAGCAGCTTCTGCTTACGGCCATACCAGCCTGGATGCGCCCGATCTTGTCTGACCTCGGAAGCTAAGCAGGGTCGGGCCTGGTTAGTACTTGGATGGGAGACCGCCTGGGAATACCAGGTGCTGTAAGCTTTTTCAACCAGCAGAGAGCGCTCTCGCTTAATCTACCCACACATATTTCAACGTGGTAACAGCGACAGCTCACGTCCTAAAGTGTTTTGCACATGGTTAAGGCACTTTAACTCCAACAAATAAGCGCTTCTAAATTATTATCACCAACAAATCAATGACTTATATTCTATGACTTATCTTCAACTCCATATAAGAGGTATTTCAAGCTGCACCTTCAGCTTACGGCCATACCAGCCTGGATGCGCCCGATCTCGTCTGATCTCGGAAGCTAAGCAGGGTCGGGCCGGGTTAGTACTTGGATGGGAGACCGCCTGGGAATATCAGGTGCTGTAAGCTTTTTCAACCAGCAGAGAGCGCTCTCGCTTAATCTACCCACACATATTTCAACGTGGTAACAGCGACAGCTCACGTCCTAAAGTGTTTTGCACATGGTTAAGGCACTTTAACTCCAACAAATATGCGCTTCTAAATTATTATCACCAACAAATCAATGACTTATATTATATGACTTATCTTCAACTCCATATAAGAAGTATTTCAAGCTGCAGCTTCACCTTATGGCCATACCAGCCTGGATGCGCCCGATCTCGTCTGATCTCGGAAGCTAAGCAGGGTCAGGCCTGGTTAGGACTTGGATGGGAGACCGCCTGGGAATATAAGGTGCTGTACGCTTTTTCAACCAGCAGAGAGCGCTCTCGCTTAATCTACCCACACATATTTCAACGTGGTAACAGCGACAGCTCACGTCCTAAAGTGTTTTGCACATGGCTAAGGCACTTTAACTCCAACAAATAAAACCAACAAATCAATGACTTATATTCTATGACTTATCTTCAACTCCATATAAGAGGTATTTCAAGCAGCAGCTTCTGCTTACGGCCATACCAGCCTGGATGCGCCCGATCTCGTCTGATCTCGGAAGCTAAGCAGGGTCGGGCCTGGTTAGTACCTGGATGGGAGACCGCCTGGGAATACCAGGTGCTGTAAGCTTTTTCAACCAGCAGAGAGCGCTCTCGCTTAATCTACCCACAAATATTTCAACGTGGTAAGAGCGACAGCTCACGTCCAAAAGTGTTTTGCACATGGTTAAGGCACTTTAACTCCAACAAATAAAACCAACAAATCAATTACTTATATTCTATGACTTATCTTCAACTCCATATAAGAGGTATTTCAAGCTGCAGCTTCTGCTTACGGCCATACCAGCCTGGATGCGCCCGATCTCGTCTGATCTCGGAAGCTAAGCAGGGTCGGGCCTGGTTAGTACTTGGATGGGAGACCGCCTGGGAATACCAGGTGCTGTAAGCTTTTTCAACCAGCAGAGAGCGCTCTCGCTTAATCTACCCACACATATTTCAACGTGGTAACAGCGACAGCTCACGTCCAAAAGTGTTTTTCACATGGTTAAGGCACTTTAACTCCAACAAATAAGCGCTTCTAAATTATTATCACCAACAAATCAATGACTTATATTATATGACTTATCTTCAACTCCATATAAGAGGTATTTCAAGCTGCAGCTTCAGCTTACGGCCATACCAGCCAAGATGCGCCCGATCTCGTCTGATCTCGGAAGCTAAGCAGGGTCGGGCCTGGTTAGTACTTGGATGGGAGACCGCCTGGGAATATCAGGTGCTGTAAGCTTTTTCAACCAGCAGAGAGCGCTCTCGCTTAATCTACCCACACATATTTCAACGTGGTAACAGCGACAAACTCACGTCCTAAAGTGTTTTGCACATGGTTAAGGCACTTTAACTCCAACAAATAAAACCAACAAATCAATGACTTATATGCTATGACTTATCTTCAACTCCATATAAGAGGTATTTCAAGCTGCAGCTTCTGCTTACGGCCATACAAGCCTGGATGCGCCCGATCTCGTCTGATCTCGGAAGCTAAGCAGGGTCGGGCCTGGTTAGTACTTGGATGGGAGACCGCCTGGGAATACCAGGTGCTGTAAGCTTTTTCAACCAGCAGAGAACGCTCTCGCTTAATCTAGCCACACATATTTCAACGTGGTAACAGCGACAGCTCACGTCCTAAAGTGTTTTGCACATGGTTAAGGCACTTTAACTCCAACAAATAAGCGCTTCTAAATTATTATCACCAACAAATCAATGACTTATATTATATGACTTATCTTCAACTCCATATAAGAGGTATTTCAAGCTGCAGCTTCAGCTTACGGCCATACCAGCATGGATGCGCCCGATCTCATCTGATCTCGGAAGCTAAGCAGGGTCGGGCCTGGTTAGTACTTGGATGGGAGACCGCCTGGGAATACCAGGTGCTGTAAGCTTTTTCAACCAGCAGAGAGCGCTCTCGCTTAATCTACCCACACATATTTCAACGTGGTAACAGCGACAGCTCACGTCCTAAAGTGTTTTTCACATGGTTAAGGCACTTTAACTCCAACAAATATGCGCTTCTAAATTATTATCACCAACAAATCAATGACTTATATTATAGGACTTATCTTCAACTCCATATAAGAGGTATTTCAAGCTGCAGCTTCAGCTTATGGACATACCAGCCTGGATGCGCCCGATCTCGTCTGATCTCGGAAGCTAAGCAGGGTCAGGCCTGGTTAGGACTTGGATGGGAGACCGCCTGGGAAAACCAGGTGCTGTAAGCTTTTTCAATCAGCAGAGAGTGCTCTCGCTTAATCTACCCACACATATTTCAACGTGGTAACAGCGACAGCTCACGTCCTAAACTGTTTTGCACATGGTTAAGGCACTTTAACTCCAACAAATAAAACCAACAAATCAATGACTTATATTCTATGACTTATCTTCAACTCCATATAAGAGGTATTTCAAGCAGCAGATTCTGCTTACGGCCATACCAGCCTGGATGCGCCCGATCTCGTCTGATCTCGGAAGCTAAGCAGGGTCGGGCCAGGTTAGTACTTGGATAGGAGACCGCCTGGGAATACCAGGTGCTGTAAGCATTTTCAACCAGCAGAGAACGCTCTCGCTTAATCTACCCACACATATTTCAACGTGGTAACAGCGACAGCTCACGTCCTAAAGTGTTTTGCACATGGTTAAGGCACTTTAACTCCAACAAATAAAACCAACAAATCAATGACTTATATTCTATGACTTATCTTCAACTCCATATAAGAGGTATTTCAAGCTGCAGCTTCTGCTTACGGCCGTACCAGCCTGGATGCGCCCGATCTCGTCTGATCTCGGAAGCTAAGCAGGGTCGGGCCTGGTTAGTACTTGGATGGGAGACCGCCTGGGAATACCAGGTGCTGTTAGCTTTTTCAACCAGCAGAGAGCGCTCTCGCTTAATCTACCCACACAAATTTCAACGTGGTAACAGCGACAGCTCACGTCCTAAAGTGTTTTGCACATGGTTGAGGCACTTTAACTCCAACAAATAAGCGCTTCTAAATTATTATCACCAACAAATCAATGACTTATATTATATGACTTATCTTCAACTCCATATAAGAGGTATTTCAAGCTGCAGCTTCAGCTCACGGCCATACCAGCGTGGATGCGCCCGATCTCGTCTGATCTCGGAAGCTAAGCAGGGTCGGGCCTGGTTAGTACTTGGATGGGAGACCGCCTGGGAATACCAGGTGCTGTAAGCATTTTCAACCAGCAGAGAACGCTCTCGCTTAATCTACCCACACATATTTCAACGTGGTAACAGCGACAGCTCACGTCCTAAAGTGTTTTGCACATGGTTAAGGCACTTTAACTCCAACAAATAAAACCAACAAATCAATGACTTATATTCTATGACTTATCTTCAACTCCATACAAGAGGTATTTCAAGCTGCAGCTTCTGCTTACGGCCATACCAGCCTGGATGCGCCCGATCTCGTCTGATCTCGGAAGCTAAGCAGGGTCGGGCCTGGTTAGTACTTGGATGGGAGACCGCCTGGGAATACCAGGTGCTGTAAGCTTTTTCAACCAGCAGAGAGCGCTCTCGCTTAATCTACCCACACAAATTTCAACGTGGTAACAGCGACAGCTCACGTCCTAAAGTGTTTTGCACATGGTTAAGGCACTTTAACTCCAACAAATAAGCGCTTCTAAATTATTATCACCAACAAATCAATGACTTATATTATATGACTTATCTTCAACTCCATATAAGAGGTATTTCAAGCTGCAACTTCAGCTCACGGCCATACCAGCCTGGATGCGCCCGATCTCGTCTGATCTCGGAAGCTAAGCAGGGTCGGGCCTGGTTAGTACTTGGATGGGAGACCGCCTGGGAATACCAGGTGCTGTAAGCTTTTTCAACCAGCAGAGAACGCTCTCGCTTAATCTACCCACACATATTTCAACGTGGTAACAGCGACAGCTCACGTCCTAAAGTGTTTTGCACATGGTTAAGGCACTTTAACTCCAACAAATAAAACCAACAAATCAATGACTTATATTCTATGACTTATCTTCAACTCCATATAAGAGGTATTTCAAGCTGCAGCTTCTGCTTACGGCCATACCAGCCTGGATGCGCCCGATCTCGTCTGATCTCGGAAGCTAAGCAGGGTCGGCCCTGGTTAGTACTTGGATGGGAGACCGCCTGGGAATAGCAGGTGCTGTAAGAATTTTCAACCAGCAGAGAGCGCCCTCGCTTAATCTACCCACACATATTTCAACGTGGTAACAGCGACAGCTCACGTCCAAAAGTGTTTTTCACATGGTTAAGGCACTTTAACTCCAACAAATAAGCGCTTCTAAATTATTATCACCAACAAATCAATGACTTGTATTATATGACTTATCTTCAACTCCATATAAGAAGTATTTCAAGCTGCAGCTTCAGCTTATGGCCATACCAGCCTGGATGCGCCCGGTCTCGTCTGATCTCGGAAGCTAAGCAGGGTCGGGCCTGGTTAGTACTTGGATGGGAGACCGCCTGGGAATACCAGGTGCTGTAAGCTTTTTCAACCAGCAGAGAGCGCTCTCGCTTAATCTACCCACACATATTTCAACGTGGTAAGAGCGACAGCTCATGTCCAAAAGTGTTAGGCACATGGTTAAGGCACTTTAACTCCAACAAATAAAACCAACAAATCAATGACTTATATTCTATGACTTATCTTCAACTCCATATAAGAGGTATTTCATGCTGCAGCTTCTGCTTATGGCCATACCAGCCTGGATGCGCCCGATCTCGTCTGATCTCGGAAGCTAAGCAGGGTCGGGCCTGGTTAGTACTTGGATGGGAGACCGCCTGGGAATACCAGGTGCTGTAAGCTTTTTCAACCAGCAGAGAGCGCTCTCGCTTAATCTACCCACACATATTTCAACGTTGTAACAGCGACAGCTCACGTCCAAAAGTGTTTTTCACATGGTTAAGGCACTTTAACTCCAACAAATAAGCGCTTCTAAATTATTATCACCAACAAATCAATGACTTGTATTATATGACTTATCTTCAACTCCATATAAGAAGTATTTCAAGCTGCAGCTTCAGCTTATGGCCATACCAGCCTGGATGCGCCCGATCTCGTCTGATCTCGGAAGCTAAGCAGGGTAGGGCCTGGTTAGTACTTGGATGGGAGACCGCCTGGGAATACCAGGTGCTGTAAGCTTTTTCAACCAGCAGAGAGCGCTCTCGCTTAATCTACCCACACATATTTCAACGTGGTAAGAGCGACAGCTCACGTCCAAAAGTGTTTTGCACATGGTTAAGGCACTTTAACTCCAACAAATAAAACCAACAAATCAATGACTTATATTCTATGACTTATCTTCAACTCCATATAAGAGGTATTTCAAGCTGCAGCTTCTGCTTATGGCCATACCAGCCTGGATGCGCCCGATCTCGTCTGATCTCGGAAGCTAAGCAGGGTCGGGCCTGGTTAGTACTTGGATGGGAGACCGCCTGGGAATACCAGGTGCTGTAAGCTTTTTCAACCAGCAGAGAGCGCTCTCGCTTAATCTACCCACACATATTTCAACGTGGTAACAGCGACAGCTCACGTCCAAAAGTGTTTTTCACATGGTTAAGGCACTTTAACTCCAACAAATAAGCGCTTCTAAATTATTATCACCAACAAATCAATGACTTATATTATATGACTTATCTTCAACTCCATATAAGAGGTATTTCAAGCTGCAGCTTCAGCTTACGGCCATACCAGCCAAGATGCGCCCGATCTCGTCTGATCTCGGAAGCTAAGCAGGGTCGGGCCTGGTTAGTACTTCGATGGGAGACCGCCTGGGAATATCAGGTGCTGTAAGCTTTTTCAACCAGCAGAGAGCGCTCTCGCTAAATCTACCCACACATATTTCAACGTGGTAACAGCGACAGCTCACGTCCTAAAGTGTTTTGCACATGGTTAAGGCACTTTAACTCCAACAAATAAGCGCTTCTAAATTATTATCACCAACAAATCAATGACTTATATTTTATGACTTATCTTCAACTCCATATAAGAGGTATTTCAAGCTGCAGCTTCTGCTTACGGCCATACCAGCATGGATGCGCCCGATCTCATCTGATCTCGGAAGCTAAGCAGGGTCGGGCCTGGTTAGTACTTGGATGGGAGACCGCCTGGGAATACCAGGTGCTGTAAGCTTTTTCAACCAGCAGAGAGCGCTCTCGCTTAATCTACCCACACATATTTCAACGTGGTAACAGCGACAGCTCACGTCCTAAAGTGTTTTTCACATGGTTAAGGCACTTTAACTCCAACAAATATGCGCTTCTAAATTATTATCACCAACAAATCAATGACTTATATTATATGACTTATCTTCAACTCCATATAAGAGGTATTTCAAGCTGCAGCTTCAGCTTATGGCCATACCAGCCTGGATGCGCCCGATCTCGTCTGATCTCGGAAGCTAAGCAGGGTCAGGCCTGGTTAGGACTTGGATGGGAGACCGCCTGGGAATACCAGGTGCTGTAAGCTTTTTCAACCAGCAGAGAGTGCTCTCGCTTAATCTACCCACACATATTTCAACGTGGTAACAGCGACAGCTCACGTCCTAAACTGTTTTGCACATGGTTAAGGCACTTTAACTCCAACAAATAAAACCAACAAATCAATGACTTATATTCTATGACTTATCTTCAACTCCATATAAGAGGTATTTCAAGCAGCAGATTCTGCTTACGGCCATACCAGCCTGGATGCGCCCGATCTCGTCTGATCTCGGAAGCTAAGCAGGGTCGGGCCAGGTTAGTACTTGGATAGGAGACCGCCTGGGAATACCAGGTGCTGTAAGCATTTTCAACCAGCAGAGAACGCTCTCGCTTAATCTACCCACACATATTTCAACGTGGTAACAGCGACAGCTCACGTCCTAAAGTGTTTTGCACATGGTTAAGGCACTTTAACTCCAACAAATAAAACCAACAAATCAATGACTTATATTCTATGACTTATCTTCAACTCCATATAAGAGGTATTTCAAGCTGCAGCTTCTGCTTACGGCCGTACCAGCCTGGATGCGCCCGATCTCGTCTGATCTCGGAAGCTAAGCAGGGTCGGGCCTGGTTAGTACTTGGATGGGAGACCGCCTGGGAATACCAGGTGCTGTAAGCTTTTTCAACCAGCAGAGAGCGCTCTCGCTTAATCTACCCACACAAATTTCAACGTGGTAACAGCGACAGCTCACGTCCTAAAGTGTTTTGCACATGGTTGAGGCACTTTAACTCCAACAAATAAGCGCTTCTAAATTATTATCACCAACAAATCAATGACTTATATTATATGACTTATCTTCAACTCCATATAAGAGGTATTTCAAGCTGCAGCTTCAGCTCACGGCCATACCAGCGTGGATGCGCCCGATCTCGTCTGATCTCGGAAGCTAAGCAGGGTCGGGCCTGGTTAGTACTTGGATGGGAGACCGCCTGGGAATACCAGGTGCTGTAAGCATTTTCAACCAGCAGAGAACGCTCTCGCTTAATCTACCCACACATATTTCAACGTGGTAACAGCGACAGCTCACGTCCTAAAGTGTTTTGCACATGGTTAAGGCACTTTAACTCCAACAAATAAAACCAACAAATCAATGACTTATATTCTATGACTTATCTTCAACTCCATACAAGAGGTATTTCAAGCTGCAGCTTCTGCTTACGGCCATACCAGCCTGGATGCGCCCGATCTCGTCTGATCTCGGAAGCTAAGCAGGGTCGGGCCTGGTTAGTACTTGGATGGGAGACCGCCTGGGAATACCAGGTGCTGTAAGCTTTTTCAACCAGCAGAGAGCGCTCTCGCTTAATCTACCCACACAAATTTCAACGTGGTAACAGCGACAGCTCACGTCCTAAAGTGTTTTGCACATGGTTAAGGCACTTTAACTCCAACAAATAAGCGCTTCTAAATTATTATCACCAACAAATCAATGACTTATATTATATGACTTATCTTCAACTCCATATAAGAGGTATTTCAAGCTGCAACTTCAGCTCACGGCCATACCAGCCTGGATGCGCCCGATCTCGTCTGATCTCGGAAGCTAAGCAGGGTCGGGCCTGGTTAGTACTTGGATGGGAGACCGCCTGGGAATACCAGGTGCTGTAAGCTTTTTCAACCAGCAGAGAACGCTCTCGCTTAATCTACCCACACATATTTCAACGTGGTAACAGCGCCAGCTCACGTCCTAAAGTGTTTTGCACATGGTTAAGGCACTTTAACTCCAACAAATAAAACCAACAAATCAATGACTTATATTCTATGACTTATCTTCAACTCCATATAAGAGGTATTTCAAGCTGCAGCTTCTGCTTACGGCCATACCAGCCTGGATGCGCCCGATCTCGTCTGATCTCGGAAGCTAAGCAGGATCGGGCCTGGTTAGTACTTGGATGGGAGACCGCCTGGGAATACCAGGTGCTGTAAGCTTTTTCAACCAGCAGAGAGCGCTCTCGCTTAATCTACCCACACATATTTCAACGTGGTAACAGCGACAGCTCACGTCCAAAAGTGTTTTTCACATGGTTAAGGCACTTTAACTCCAACAAATAAGCGCTTCTAAATTATTATCACCAACAAATCAATGACTTATATTATATGACTTATCTTCAACTCCATATAAGAGGTATTTCAAGCAGCAGCTTCTGCTTACGGCCATACCAGCCTGGATGCGCCCGATCTTGTCTGATCTCGGAAGCTAAGCAGGGTCGGGCCTGGTTAGTACTTGGATGGGAGACCGCCTGGGAATACCAGGTGCTGTAAGCATTTTCAACCAGCAGAGAGCGCTCTCGCTTAATCTACCCACACATATTTCAACGTGGTAACAGCGACAGCTCACGTCCTAAAGTGTTTTGCACATGGTTAAGGCACCTTAACTCCAACAAATAAGCGCTTCTAAATTATTATCACCAACAAATCAATGACTTATATTATATGACTTATCTTCAACTCCATATAAGAGGTATTTCAAGCTGCAGCTTCAGCTTACGGCCATACCAGCCAAGATGCGCCCGATCTCGTCTGATCTCGGAAGCTAAGCAGGGTCGGGCCTGGTTAGTACTTGGATGGGAGACCGCCTGGGAATATCAGGTGCTGTAAGCTTTTTCAACCAGCAGAGAGCGCTCTCGCCTAATCTACCCACACATATTTCAACGTGGTAACAGCGACAGCTCACGTCCTAAAGTGTTTTGCACATGGTTAAGGCACTTTAACTCCAACAAATAAAACCAACAAATCAATGACTTATATGCTATGACTTATCTTCAACTCCATATAAGAGGTATTTCAAGCTGCAGCTTCTGCTTACGGCCATACAAGCCTGGATGCGCCCGATCTCGTCTGATCTCGGAAGCTAAGCAGGGTCGGGCCTGGTTAGTACTTGGATGGGAGACCGCCTGGGAATACCAGGTGCTGTAAGCTTTTTCAACCAGCAGAGAACGCTCTCGCTTAATCTAGCCACACATATTTCAACGTGGTAACAGCGACAGCTCACGTCCTAAAGTGTTTTGCACATGGTCAAGGCACTTTAACTCCAACAAATAAGCGCTTCTAAATTATTATCACCAACAAATCAATGACTTATATTTTATGACTTATCTTCAACTCCATATAAGAGGTATTTCAAGCTGCAGCTTCTGCTTACGGCCATACCAGCATGGATGCGCCCGATCTCATCTGATCTCGGAAGCTAAGCAGGGTCGGGCCTGGTTAGTACTTGGATGGGAGACCGCCTGGGAATACCAGGTGCTGTAAGCTTTTTCAACCAGCAGAGAGCGCTCTCGCTTAATCTACCCACACATATTTCAACGTGGTAACAGCGACAGCTCACGTCCTAAAGTGTTTTTCACATGGTTAAGGCACTTTAACTCCAACAAATATGCGCTTCTAAATTATTATCACCAACAAATCAATTACTTATATTATATGACTTATCTTCAACTCCATATAAGAGGTATTTCAAGCTGCAGCTTCAGCTTATGGCCATACCAGCCTGGATGCGCCCGATCTTGTCTGATCTCGGAAGCTAAGCAGGGTCAGGCCTGGTTAGGACTTGGATGGGAGACCGCCTGGGAATACCAGGTGCTGTAAGCTTTTTCAACCAGCAGAGAGTGCTCTCGCTTAATCTACCCACACATATTTCAACGTGGTAACAGCGACAGCTCACGTCCTAAACTGTTTTGCACATGGTTAGGGCACTTTAACTCCAACAAATAAGCGCTTCTAAATTATTATCACCAACAAATCAATGACTTATATTATATGACTTATCTTCAACTCCATATAAGAGGTATTTCAAGCTGCAGCTTCAGCTTACGGCCATACCAGCCTGGATGCGCCCGATCTCGTCTGATCTCGGAAGCTAAGCAGGGTCGGGCCTGGTTAGTACTTGGATGGGAGACCGCCTGGGAATATCAGGTGCTGTAAGCTTTTTCAACCAGCAGAGAGCGCTCTTGCTTAATCTACCCACACATATTTCAACGTGGTAACAGCGACAGCTCACGTCCTAAAGTGTTTTGCACATGGTTAAGGCACTTTAACTCCAACAAATAAAACCAACAAATCAATGACTTATATTCTATGACTTATCTTCAACTCCATATAAGAGGTATTTCAAGCAGCAGATTCTGCTTACGGCCATACCAGCCTGGATGCGCCCGATCTCGTCTGATCTCGGAAGCTAAGCAGGGTCGGGCCAGGTTAGTACTTGGATAGGAGACCGCGTGGGAATACCAGGTGCTGTAAGCATTTTCAACCAGCAGAGAACGCTCTCGCTTAATCTACCCACACATATTTCAACGTGGTAACAGCGACAGCTCACGTCCTAAAGTGTTTTGCACATGTTTAAGGCACTTTAACTCCAACAAATAAAACCAACAAATCAATGACTTATATTCTATGACTTATCTTCAACTCCATATAAGAGGTATTTCAAGCTGCAGCTTCTGCTTACGGCCATACCAGCCTGGATGCGCCCGATCTCGTCTGATCTCGGAAGCTAAGCAGGGTCGGGCCTGGTTAGTACTTGGATTGGAGACCGCCTGGGAATACCAGGTGCTGTAAGCTTTTTCAACCAGCAGAGAGCGCTCTCGCTTAATCTACCCACACAAATTTCAACGTGGTAACAGCGACAGCTCACGTCCTAAAGTGTTTTGCACATGGTTGAGGCACTTTAACTCCAACAAATAAGCGCTTCTAAATTATTATCACCAACAAATCAATGACTTATATTATATGACTTATCTTCAACTCCATATAAGAGGTATTTCAAGCTGCAGCTTCAGCTTACGGCCATACCAGCCTCGATGCGCCCGATCTCGCCTGATCTCGGAAGCTAAGCAGGGTCGGGCCTGGTTAGTACTTGGATGGGAGACCGCCTGGGAATACCAGGTGCTGTATGCTTTTTCAACCAGCAGAGAACGCTCTCGCTTAATCTACCCACACATATTTCAACGTGGTAACTGCGACAGCTCACGTCCTAAAGTGTTTTGCACATGGTTAAGGCACCTTAACTCCAACAAATAAAACCAACAGATCAATGACTTATATTCTATGACTTATCTTCAACTCCATATAAGAGGTATTTCAAGCTGCAGCTTCTGCTTACGGCCATACCAGCCTGGATGAGCCCGATCTCGTCTGATCTCGGAAGCTAAGCAGGGTCGGGCCTGGTTAGTACTTGGATGGGAAACCGCCTGGGAATACCAGGTGCTGTAAGCTTTTTCAACCAGCAGAGAGCGCTCTCGCTTAATCTACCCACACAAATTTCAACGTGGTAACAGCGACAGCTCACGTCCTAAAGTGTTTTGCACATGGTTGAGGCACTTTAACTCCAACAAATAAGCGCTTCTAAATTATTATCACCAACAAATCAATGACTTATATTATATGACTTATCTTCAACTCCATATAAGAGGTATTTCAAGCTGCAGCTTCAGCTTACGGCCATACCAGCCTCGATGCGCCCGATCTCGCCTGATCTCGGAAGCTAAGCAGGGTCGGGCCTGGTTAGTACTTGGATGGGAGACCGCCTGGGAATACCAGGTGCTGTATGCTTTTTCAACCAGCAGAGAACGCTCTCGCTTAATCTACCCACACATATTTCAACGTGGTAACTGCGACAGCTCACGTCCTAAAGTGTTTTGCACATGGTTAAGGCACCTTAACTCCAACAAATAAAACCAACAGATCAATGACTTATATTCTATGACTTATCTTCAACTCCATATAAGAGGTATTTCAAGCTGCAGCTTCTGCTTACGGCCATACCAGCCTGGATGAGCCCGATCTCGTCTGATCTCGGAAGCTAAGCAGGGTCGGGCCTGGTTAGTACTTGGATGGGAAACCGCCTGGGAATACCAGGTGCTGTAAGCTTTTTCAACCAGCAGAGAGCGCTCTCGCTTAATCTACACACACATATTTCAACGTGGTAACAGCGACAGCTCACGTCCTAAAGTGTTTTGCACATGGTTAAGGCACTTTAACTCCAACAAATAAAACCAACAAATCAATGACTTATATTCTATGACTTATCTTCAACTCCCTATAAGAGGTATTTCAAGCTGCAGCTTCTGCTTACGGCCATACCAGCCTGGATGCGCCCGATCTCGTCTGATCTCGGAAGCTAAGCAGGGTCGGGCCTGGTTAGTACTTGGATGGGAGACCGCCTGGGAATACCAGGTGCTGTAAGCTTTTTCAACCAGCAGAGAGCGCTCTCGCTTAATCTACCCACACATATTTCAACGTGGTAACAGCGACAGCTCACGTCCTAAAGTGTTTTGCACATGGTTAAGGCACTTTAACTCCAACAAATAAAACCAACAAATCAATGACTTATATGCTATGACTTATCTTCAACTCCATATAAGAGGTATTTCAAGCTGCAGCTTCTGCTTACGGCCATACAAGCCTGGATGCGCCCGATCTCGTCTGATCTCGGAAGCTAAGCAGGGTCGGGCCTGGTTAGTACTTGGATGGGAGACCGCCTGGGAATACCAGGTGCTGTAAGCTTCTTCAACCAGCAGAGAACGCTCTCGCTTAATCTAGCCACACATATTTCAACGTGGTAACAGCGACAGCTCACGTCCTAAAGTGTTTTGCACATGGTTAAGGCACTTTAACTCCAAAAAATAAGCGCTTCTAAATTATTATCACCAACAAATCAATGACTTATATTTTATGACTTATCTTCAACTCCATATAAGAGGTATTTCAAGCTGCAGCTTCTGCTTACGGCCATACCAGCCTGGATGCGCCCGATCTCATCTGATCTCGGAAGCTAAGCAGGGTCGGGCCTGGTTAGTACTTGGATGGGAGACCGCCTGGGAATACCAGGTGCTGTAAGCTTTTTCAACCAGCAGAGAGCGCTCTCGCTTAATCTACCCACACATATTTCAACGTGGTAACAGTGACAGCTCACGTCCTAAAGTGTTTTTCACATGGTTAAGGCACTTTAACTCCAACAAATATGCGCTTTTAAATTATTATCACCAACAAATCAATGACTTATATTATATGACTTATCTTCAACTCCATATAAGAGGTATTTCAAGCTGCAGCTTCAGCTTATGGCCATACCAGCCTGGATGCGCCCGATCTCGTCTGATCTCGGAAGCAGAGCAGGGTCAGGCCTGGTTAGGACTTGGATGGGAGACCGCCTGGGAATACCAGGTGCTGTAAGCTTTTTCATCCAGCAGAGAGTGCTCTCGCTTAATCTACCCACACATATTTCAACGTGGTAACAGCGACAGCTCACGTCCTAAACTGTTTTGCACATGGTTAGGGCACTTTAACTCCAACAAATAAGCGCTTCTAAATTATTATCACCAACAAATCAATGACTTATATTATATGACTTATCTTCAACTCCATATAAGAGGTATTTCAAGCTGCAGCTTCAGCTTACGGCCATACCAGCCTGGATGCGCCCGATCTCGTCTGATCTCGGAAGCTAAGCAGGGTCGGGCCTGGTTAGTACTTGGATGGGAGACCGCCTGGGAATATCAGGTGCTGTAAGCTTTTTCAACCAGCAGAGAGCGCTCTCGCTTAATCTACCCACACATATTTCAACGTGGTAACAGCGACAGCTCACGTCCTAAAGTGTTTTGCACATGGTTAAGGCACTTTAACTCCAACAAATAAAACCAACAAATCAATGACTTATATTCTATGACTTATCTTCAACTCCATATAAGAGGTATTTCAAGCAGCAGATTCTGCTTACGGCCATACCAGCCTGGATGCGCCCGATCTCGTCTGATCTCGGAAGCTAAGCAGGGTCGGGCCAGGTTAGTACTTGGATAGGAGACCGCCTGGGAATACCAGGTGCTGTAAGCATTTTCAACCAGCAGAGAACGCTCTCGCTTAATCTACCCACACATATTTCAACGTGGTAACAGCGACAGCTCACGTCCTAAAGTGTTTTGCACATGGTTAAGGCACTTTAACTCCTACAAATAAAACCAACAAATCAATGACTTATATTCTATGACTTATCTTCAACTCCATATAAGAGGTATTTCAAGCTGCAGCTTCTGCTTACGGCCATACCAGCCTGGATGCGCCCGATCTCGTCTGATCTCGGAAGCTAAGCAGGGTCGGGCCTGGTTAGTACTTGGATGGGAGACCGCCTGGGAATACCAGGTGCTGTAAGCTTTTTCAACCAGCAGAGAGCGCTCTCGCTTAATCTACCCACACAAATTTCAACGTGGTAACAGCGACAGCTCACGTCCTAAAGTGTTTTGCACATGGTTAAGGCACTTTAACTCCAACAAATAAGCGCTTCTAAATTATTATCACCAACAAATCAATGACATATATTATATGACTTATCTTCAACTCCATATAAGAGGTATTTCAAGCTGCAACTTCAGCTCACGGCCATACCAGCCTGGATGTGCCCGATCTCGTCTGATCTCGGAAGCTAAGCAGGGTCGGGCCTGGTTAGTACTTGGATGGGAGACCGCCTGGGAATACCAGGTGCTGTAAGCTTTTTCAACCAGCAGAGAGCGCTCTCGCTTAATCTACCCACACATATTTCAACGTGGTAACAGCGACAGCTCACGTCCTAAAGTGTTTTGCACATGGTTAAGGCACTTTAACTCCAACAAATAAAACCAACAAATCAATGACTTATATTCTATGACTTATCTTCAACTCCATATAAGAGGTATTTCAAGCTGCAGCTTCTGCTTACGGCCATACCAGCCTGGATGCGCCCGATCTCGTCTGATCTCGGAAGCTAAGCAGGGTCGGGCCTGGTTAGTACTTGGATGGGAGACCGCCTGGGAATACCAGGTGCTGTAAGCTTTTTCAACCAGCAGAGAGCGCTCTCGCTTAATCTACCCACACATATTTCAACGTGGTAACAGCGACAGCTCACGTCCTAAAGTGTTTTGCACATGGTTAAGGCACTTTAACTCCAACAAATAAAACCAACAAATCAATGACTTATATTCTATGACTTATCTTCAACTCCATATAAGAGGTATTTCAAGCAGCAGCTTCTGCTTACGGCCATACCAGCCTGGATGCGCCCGATCTCGTCTGATCTCGGAAGCTAAGCAGGGTCGGGCCTGGTTAGTACTTGGATGGGAGACCGCCTGGGAATACCAGGTGCTGTAAGCTTTTTCAACCAGCAGAGAGCGCTCTCGCTTAATCTACCCACACATATTTCAACGTGGTAACAGCGACAGCTCACGTCCTAAAGTGTTTTGCACATGGTTAAGGCACTTTAACTCCAACAAATAAGCGCTTCTAAATTATTATCACCAACAAATCAATGACTTGTATTATATACTTATCTTCAACTCCATATAAGAAGTATTTCAAGCTGCAGCTTCTGCTTACGGCCATACCAGCCTGGATGCGCCCGATCTCGTCTGATCTCGGAAGCTAAGCAGGGTCGGGCCTGGTTAGTACTTGGATGGGAGACCGCCTGGGAATACCAGGTGCTGTAAGCTTTTTCAACCAGCAGAGAACGGTCTCGCTTAATCTAGCCACACATATTTCAACGTGGTAACAGCGAAAGCTCACGTCCTAAAGTGTTTTGCACATGGTTAAGGCACTTTAACTCCAACAAATAAAACCAACAAATCAATGACTTATATTCTATGACTTATCTTCAACTCCATATAAGAGGTATTTCAAGCTGCAGCTTCTGCTTACGGCCATACCAGCCTGGATGCGCCCGATCTCGTCTGATCTCGGAAGCTAAGCAGGGGCGGGCCTTGTTAGTACTTGGATGGGAGACCGCCTGGGAATACCAGGTGCTGTAAGCTTTTTCAACCAGCAGAGAACGCTCTCGCTTAATCTACCCACACATATTTCAACGTGGTAACAGCGACAGCTCACGTCCTAAAGTGTTTTGCACATGGTTAAGGCACTTTAACTCCAACAAATAAAAAAAACAAATCTATGACTTATATTCTATGACTTATCTTCAACTCCATACAAGAGGTATTTCAAGCTGCAGCTTCAGCTTACGGCCATACCAGCCTGGATGCGTCCAATCTCATCTGATCTCGGAAGCTAAGCAGGGTCGGGCCTGGTTAGTACTTGGATGGGAGACCGCCTGGGAATACAGGGTGCTGTAAGCTTTTTCAACCAGCAGAGAGCGCTCTCGCTTAATCTACACACACATATTTCAACGTGGTAACAGCGACAGCTCACGTCCTAAAGTGTTTTGCACATGGTTAAGGCACTTTAACTCCAACAAATAAAACCAACAAATCAATGACTTATATTCTATGACTTATCTTCAACTCCCTATAAGAGGTATTTCAAGCTGCAGCTTCTGCTTACGGCCATACCAGCCTGGATGCGCCCGATCTCGTCTGATCTCGGAAGCTAAGCAGGGTCGGGCCTGGTTAGTACTTGGATGGGAGACCGCCTGGGAATACCAGGTGCTGTAAGCTTTTTCAACCAGCAGAGAGCGCTCTCGCTTAATCTACCCACACATATTTCAACGTGGTAACAGCGACAGCTCACGTCCTAAAGTGTTTTGCACATGGTTAAGGCAATTTAACTCCAACAAATAAAACCAACAAATCAATGACTTATATGCTATGACTTATCTTCAACTCCATATAAGAGGTATTTCAAGCTGCAGCTTCTGCTTACGGCCATACAAGCCTGGATGCGCCCGATCTCGTCTGATCTCGGAAGCTAAGCAGGGTCGGGCCTGGTTAGTACTTGGATGGGAGACCGCCTGGGAATACCAGGTGCTGTAAGCTTCTTCAACCAGCAGAGAACGCTCTCGCTTAATCTAGCCACACATATTTCAACGTGGTAACAGCGACAGCTCACGTCCTAAAGTGTTTTGCACATGGTTAAGGCACTTTAACTCCAACAAATAAGCGCTTCTAAATTATTATCACCAACAAATCAATGACTTATATTTTATGACTTATCTTCAACTCCATATAAGAGGTATTTCAAGCTGCAGCTTCTGCTTACGGCCATACCAGCCTGGATGCGCCCGATCTCATCTGATCTCGGAAGCTAAGCAGGGTCGGGCCTGTTTAGTACTTGGATGGGAGACCGCCTGGGAATACCAGGTGCTGTAAGCTTTTTCAACCAGCAGAGAGCGCTCTCGCTTAATCTACCCACACATATTTCAACGTGGTAACAGTGACAGCTCACGTCCTAAAGTGTTTTTCACATGGTTAAGGCACTTTAACTCCAACAAATATGCGCTTCTAAATTATTATCACCAACAAATCAATGACTTATATTATATGACTTATCTTCAACTCCATATAAGAGGTATTTCAAGCTGCAGCTTCAGCTTATGGCCATACCAGCCTGGATGCGCCCGATCTCGTCTGATCTCGGAAGCAGAGCAGGGTCAGGCCTGGTTAGGACTTGGATGGGAGACCGCCTGGGAATACCAGGTGCTGTAAGCTTTTTCATCCAGCAGAGAGTGCTCTCGCTTAATCTACCCACACATATTTCAACGTGGTAACAGCGACAGCTCACGTCCTAAACTGTTTTGCACATGGTTAGGGCACTTTAACTCCAACAAATAAGCGCTTCTAAATTATTATCACCAACAAATCAATGACTTATATTATATGACTTATCTTCAACTCCATATAAGAGGTATTTCAAGCTGCAGCTTCAGCTTACGGCCATACCAGCCTGGATGCGCCCGATCTCGTCTGATCTCGGAAGCTAAGCAGGGTCGGGCCTGGTTAGTACTTGGATGGGAGACCGCCTGGGAATATCAGGTGCTCTAAGCTTTTTCAACCAGCAGAGAGCGCTCTCGCTTAATCTACCCACACATATTTCAACGTGGTAACAGCGACAGCTCACGTCCTAAAGTGTTTTGCACATGGTTAAGGCACTTTAACTCCAACAAATAAAACCAACAAATCAATGACTTATATTCTATGACTTATCTTCAACTCCATATAAGAGGTATTTCAAGCAGCAGATTCTGCTTACGGCCATACCAGCCTGGATGCGCCCGATCTCGTCTGATCTCGGAAGCTAAGCAGGGTCGGGCCAGGTTAGTACTTGGATAGGAGACCGCCTGGGAATACCAGGTGCTGTAAGCATTTTCAACCAGCAGAGAACGCTCTCGCTTAATCTACCCACACATATTTCAACGTGGTAACAGCGACAGCTCACGTCCTAAAGTGTTTTGCACATGGTTAAGGCACTTTAACTCCTACAAATAAAACCAACAAATCAATGACTTATATTCTATGACTTATCTTCAACTCCATATAAGAGGTATTTCAAGCTGCAGCTTCTGCTTACGGCCATACCAGCCTGGATGCGCCCGATCTCGTCTGATCTCGGAAGCTAAGCAGGGTCGGGCCTGGTTAGTACTTGGATGGGAGACCGCCTGGGAATACCAGGTGATGTAAGCTTTTTCAACCAGCAGAGAGCGCTCTCGCTTAATCTACCCACACAAATTTCAACGTGGTAACAGCGACAGCTCACGTCCTAAAGTGTTTTGCACATGGTTAAGGCACTTTAACTCCAACAAATAAGCGCTTCTAAATTATTATCACCAACAAATCAATGACTTATATTATATGACTTATCTTCAACTCCATATAAGAGGTATTTCAAGCTGCAACTTCAGCTCACGGCCATACCAGCCTGGATGTGCCCGATCTCGTCTGATCTCGGAAGCTAAGCAGGGTCGGGCCTGGTTAGTACTTGGATGGGAGACCGCCTGGGAATACCAGGTGCTGTAAGCTTTTTCAACCAGCAGAGAGCGCTCTCGCTTAATCTACCCACACATATTTCAACGTGGTAACAGCGACAGCTCACGTCCTAAAGTGTTTTGCACATGGTTAAGGCACTTTAACTCCAACAAATAAAACCAACAAATCAATGACTTATATTCTATGACTTATCTTCAACTCCATATAAGAGGTATTTCAAGCTGCAGCTTCTGCTTACGGCCATACCAGCCTGGATGCGCCCGATCTCGTCTGATCTCGGAAGCTAAGCAGGGTCGGGCCTGGTTAGTACTTGGATGGGAGACCGCCTGGGAATACCAGGTGCTGTAAGCTTTTTCAACCAGCAGAGAGCGCTCTCGCTTAATCTACCCACACATATTTCAACGTGGTAACAGCGACAGCTCACGTCCTAAAGTGTTTTGCACATGGTTAAGGCACTTTAACTCCAACAAATAAAACCAACAAATCAATGACTTATATTCTATGACTTATCTTCAACTCCATATAAGAGGTATTTCAAGCAGCAGCTTCTGCTTACGGCCTTACCAGCCTGGATGCGCCCGATCTCGTCTGATCTCGGAAGCTAAGCAGGGTCGGGCCTGGTTAGTACTTGGATGGGAGACCGCCTGGGAATACCAGGTGCTGTAAGCTTTTTCAACCAGCAGAGAGCGCTCTCGCTTAATCTACCCACACATATTTCAACGTGGTAACAGCGACAGCTCACGTCCTAAAGTGTTTTGCACATGGTTAAGGCACTTTAACTCCAACAAATAAGCGCTTCTAAATTATTATCACCAACAAATCAATGACTTGTATTATATACTTATCTTCAACTCCATATAAGAAGTATTTCAAGCTGCAGCTTCTGCTTACGGCCATACCAGCCTGGATGCGCCCGATCTCGTCTGATCTCGGAAGCTAAGCAGGGTCGGGCCTGGTTAGTACTTGGATGGGAGACCGCCTGGGAATACCAGGTGCTGTAAGCTTTTTCAACCAGCAGAGAACGGTCTCGCTTAATCTAGCCACACATATTTCAACGTGGTAACAGCGAAAGCTCACGTCCTAAAGTGTTTTGCACATGGTTAAGGCACTTTAACTCCAACAAATAAAACCAACAAATCAATGACTTATATTCTATGACTAATCTTCAACTCCATATAAGAGGTATTTCAAGCTGCAGCTTCTGCTTACGGCCATACCAGCCTGGATGCGCCCGATCTCGTCTGATCTCGGAAGCTAAGCAGGGTCGGGCCTTGTTAGTACTTGGATGGGAGACCGCCTGGGAATACCAGGTGCTGTAAGCTTTTTCAACCAGCAGAGAACGCTCTCGCTTAATCTACCCACACATATTTCAACGTGGTAACAGCGACAGCTCACGTCCTAAAGTGTTTTGCACATGGTTAAGGCACTTTAACTCCAACAAATAAAAAAAACAAATCTATGACTTATATTCTATGACTTATCTTCAACTCCATACAAGAGGTATTTCAAGCTGCAGCTTCAGCTTACGGCCATACCAGCCTGGATGCGTCCAATCTCATCTGATCTCGGAAGCTAAGCAGGGTCGGGCCTGGTTAGTACTTGGATGGGAGACCGCCTGGGAATACAGGGTGCTGTAAGCTTTTTCAACCAGCAGAGAGCACTCTCGCTTAATCTACCCACACATATTTCAACGTGGTAACAGCGACAGCTCACGTCCTAAAGTCTTTTGCACATGGTTAAGGCACTTTAACTACAAAAAAAAAAAAAAACAAATCTATGACTTATATTCTATGACTTATCTTCAACTCCATACAAGAGGTATTTCAAGCTGCAGCTTCTGCTTACTGCCATACCAGCCTGGATGCGCCCGATCTCGTCTGATCTCGGAAGCTAAGCAGGGTGGGGCCTGGTTAGTACTTGGATGGGAGACCGCCTGGGAATACCAGGTGCTGTAAGCTTTTTCAACCTGCAGAGAACGCTCTCGCTTAATCTAACCACATATATTTCAACGTGGTAACAGCGAAAGCTCACGTCCTAAAGTGTTTTGCACATGGTTAAGGCACTTTAACTCCAACAAATAAGCGCTTCTAAATTATTATCACCAACAAATCAATGACTTATATTATATGACTTATCTTCAACTCCATATAAGAGGTATTTCACGCTGCAGCTTCTGCTAACGGCCATACCAGCCTGGATGCGCCTGATCTCGTCTGATCTCGGAAGCTAAGCAGGGTCGGGCCTGGTTAGTACTTGGATGGGAGACAGCCTGGGAATACCAGGTGCTGTAAGCTTTTTCAACCTGCAGAGAGCGCTCTCGCTTAATCTACCCACACATATTTCAACGTGGTAACAGCGACAGCTCACGTCCTAAAGTGTTTTGCACATGGTTAAGGCACTTTAACTCCAACAAATAAAAAAAACAAATCTATGACTTATATTCTATGACTTATCTTCAACTCCATACAAGAGGTATTTCAAGCTGCAGCTTCAGCTTACGGCCATACCAGCCTGGATGCGTCCAATCTCATCTGATCTCGGAAGCTAAGCAGGGTCGGGCCTGGTTAGTACTTGGATGGGAGACCGCCTGGGAACGGCTCATGACCCCCCCAAGTCCCTATGGTCAACCTGGGGTGT